>NC_142795.1:61582814-61630227 GCF_049724085.1 Artemia sp. Qi Xiang Cuo | reverse complement strand
GATGAACTAAAGATCTACCAAAATTTCTGTCATGTGGAAAACCATAAGCTTTTGCAGACTTCGACGCGATGGCTCACCCTTGAAGCTTCCGTTGAAGTGGATCCCTGAGCAGTGGAATCCGCTCCTTTTATGCTTTACCAACCCTGGAGAAGGTGACTCCGATGGAGATAAGGAGCAAAAGAAAAGGCCAATAAGATTCTTGCTTTTATGTCTTATTCATCTTCGACAGCTACTTTGTATTTTCTTTCATTTGTCTCACAAAAGATCAATGCACTAAACAGAGAGTTTCAAGCTGATGGAACACGGATTCACAGGCTTTTGGAAAGTTCGCGACAGACGTATCTGTTGCTCCTCAAGTGCTTTGTCAAAAATGAAGAAATAGGGAGTGTATAAGATCCATTTAAAGTTCGGTTGACGACATCTCATTTTTTTGCACTTGATTGCTTAAAGTTGGGACCAAATGGACTTTGCCTCATGAAAACCCTGAAAAACCCTGGACTAAAAAGTGCTAAATAGGTTCACTGCATCAAGAGGAGCAGTTTGAGCTTTTCTTTCCAATTGTGTTCAAAAATGAGCTAAGGGATGGGCTACAATGACCTAACGTTGGAAAATCTCAGATGCTTAATTCCAAATGTTGTCTTATCTGGATATGTGAACACTCTTGTGCGTCTGATTAAATGGTTTCTGAATTTGCTGGGTGATACTGAGGCACAACGTGATAAAATGCAAATAAAAATGCAATAAACACGCAATTTTGTATGCCGTCTTGAAGGATGATAAATCTGTTTCGTTTCTGCTTCTATTTCATTTCGCTGTGCTAGGGTACGGTACTTGACTTGACTATAGTGAAGTCAGCTGTAGTTCACGACTAGTTACTTGAAGCTCTTGTATTCCTTTCAAAACGTTTGGATAAACTGAAAACAAAACTTGGAACGAACAATGGATGCAGTCAAATATAGCTCAGTAAAATATCTAAGCACTCAAAATAAATATCTGTAAATTTCAAGCAGAGCATTACCTTTTAAGCTAAAGAAAGAATGATAATTCTTATCTAACTTATTATTTAGGTTTGATCTCCTAACTGTATTTTAAGTAAATTTGAAAAATTTAGAGATAATGTTGTTATCAATCGCAGAATAACTGATTAGTATTTGTTAATGGCGTGATAATGGTCAGAAAATTGAGAGGGGCTGCGCACGCGGTAGAAGTTACGTATGCGCAAATTTTTTTGACTTCCGCACCCTTTTAACAACAAGTACTCATTTTTGGCCTTGATTGTAAATATTTTTTGACGTCGGCAATTGGCAACCATGGAACTCGTAGCTTCAATTGGCATCCAGTCGTGAGAACGAGAACATCTCGGCGCTGCTCGTTTTCCCTATATTCCAATTTCAAATGTGCGCTGCAATTTCAAATCTCGCCAGTTGTGAAGTGCGGTCCGTAATACGGTTTTTGTTAGAAAAAACCAATAGAAATTCATCGGCAACTGGGCGAAGAGTATGGCAACGACGTAATGAATGAAAATTTAGTGCGAAAATGGTGCATCCGGTTTAAAAATGGCCGAACCAACGAGCATGATGAAGAAAGAGGTGGACACCCGAGCATTGTGACAGACAATCTTTGATGACTCGCCAAAATTGATGAGAAGATTCATGAAACCGTCGCTTCACAATAACGGAGCTTTCGCTTTGATTCCCACAAGTTTCAAGGACTTTGTTGTTTGAAATTGCGACTCACAAACTTAGCTACGTTCAATTTTGTGCAAGACGGGTGCCAAAAATGCTTACAAACATCCGTAAACGTCAGTTAACGGGAGCAGCCTTCTTGATGCTTACCACAGACATGGTTATTCTTTACTGAATTGAGTCGTAACGGGTGACAAGACATGGGTTAAGCACGTCAATTGCGGAACAAAATTGTAGTCCATGGAGTGGGGGCACACAAATTCCCCAAAAACACCAAAAATAAATTTGCAAACCTTGCCAGTGAGGAAGATTACGGCTACTGTTTTTTGGGATAGGCAAGGAGTGCTGCTTATTGACTTTTTCAAGCGTGGTGCAACAATCAACTCTGATTGCTACTGCAAAATATTGCACAAGCTTAGAAGAGCAGTATATATGCAATACAAGTACCGAGGGAGGTTATCGTCAAAAATTTAGTTTTTTCATGAGAATACCCTATCTCACACGGAAAATCAAACTGCAGAACTTCTTGACTCATTTAAATGGGAGATTTTCCCACATCCACCCTACAGTCCCGACCTAGCACCAAGTGATTTTCACTTGTTCCCGAAGATGAAGAACTGGCTAGCGACACAGCGTTTTGATGACGACGACGAGCTCGGGGTGTGCATCACTGAGGGGCTGAGATCGCAGGCGGTGGATTTCTATGACAAAGGAATTTCGAAGCTTGTTCATCGCTACGATAACTGCCTTAATTTGTTTGGTGACTGTTAAGAAATATAGCATTTTAGTAATTCTTTAATATGTATATAATAAATCATTTTTCATGTACCTAGGTTTTGTTTTATTACAGAACGTTCCCTAGACTCTGAATAGCCCTCGATTCTGTATTTACTTATGATTATTCCGTATTTGGAATCATCATGGGCCGATTCTTTTCCAACATCTATTGATATAAAAAATTCCGGTTTTTAGAGTTTCTGTTAACATTAAGCCGCGTCGCTCCTTACTTATAGTTGATTACCACGAACTGTTTGATAGAAGATTGAGGGACATAGTTTTTTTTATGTAAAATTGATTACACAATTTAAAAGTAATTCAAGAATTAGAGATCTTATGAAAGGAAAAAAAATGATAAAAAAAAGTATTAGACTAGCTATAATATTTAGGAGACAAATAAGAAAATTGTTTGATGGTTGGTTCAGGGTTTTGTTTGGAACTACCAAACGAAGCAGAGGAGCACGATTAGGATTCACCGAAACTGAACTTGAAAGATGAACATGAGGTCTGTACCCGCGCAGTAAAAGGAGGTTTGTGTAGCAATGCCTGTTGCTGCATAAGCGCAACAACAGGCGTTGATGGAGTCCCGCCAAAGATTAAAAAACAATTTTGAAATACATTTATACCAATTTTCTTGGTATAAATGTATTTCTTGGTATAAATGTATTTAGCATCTCGGACTTTATTTTGACTTTACTCTGACCATTTAGGAAAACATATCACCCCTATTCAACAACGGGGGACGCAGCCGACCATATGACTTACCACACCAAGTTATAAGTCGTTTGTAACAATAAAAGAAGTTACAAACAGAGTTCGAAATGGGTTGTAATAATAGACATAGTGTCCCAGTTCTTCAGGCACTTGTGGAAAAATATGTTATGGGTAAGATATGCTGTACTTTAAATAATTGAGAATAATATTATCAGCTAAAGATGGCTGGAAAGAGCATGTAAAAGAAAATATGGGTTTTAAAAGGACAATCTTTGTGGTTTGCAAATATATTAATGAACTGATTAAGAAAATGTAAAGTAATAAGCAATAAAGACCGCGCCAAGTGATAAAGGATAAATGATGAACTCCAAAAGATACTATTTTTAAAAATTAAAACAAGTTTCAGCCGATGAGCAAAAAATTTAATTTAAATATTCTTAGTGAATTCACCAATGTTAGTAAAAACTGCAACAAAAACCTGCAAGATGGTTGAAAATAAAAACAGCATTTGAGACCAAAATTAGGGTTAAAAAAGAAATGCAAAAAATATAGTTTGTATTGAGTCTTGAGTTTGTCTTGAGTCATCTAGTCTTGAGTATTCTGTCAGATTCAATTCCAAAAATCTCATGTTCTACAGTGCAATTTCACAGACGGGATGTTTTTCTTGTGTGATATTATGGTGAATGAATTTTACATTATTTCAGTTCTCCCTATTGGAGCCTTCGGTGATATTGATAGCAGTGGTAGCACTAATATTTTTATACTGTAAACAAGGATTTTCCATTATGGTATCTGAAAAACAAGAGTTTTTCAGAATCCAAAATACACACATTCATTAAGTGATTCAAATAAGAGATTTAAAAAAAAAATCTTTTAAAATAACTTTATTGAACAAATGCTCTAATCAGTGGCTATACTAAAAGTGGTTCTCAGAAAGGGAAGATTTGATGGGATACAATTGAACAACATAAGCCAATTAGTTCCTCTTTCATGACAGATTAATTTAAAAAAACTTTTTCCAAAAAATAAGTTTTTCAAAGAAAAGTAAAGAACTCAATCAAACAAAAAATTAGCAAAAATCAAATCAAATTATCTACCAAGCGTGAAACCACCACAAATCATCATCTATAAATAAATTAAATCCAAAGCAGAACATTAAATACAATAATTACCAGTCAAACTCAAAAGGGGCAGAAATTAACATAACTTGGACGCAAAACCCCAAGCCATCCAAAAGCCAGAACAAAATTTGCACTTTACTGAAAAATATAAATGTTTTTATTTTATACCTTTAATAAATCAAATAATGTTAACATTTTGATTACTAAATATCAGTATATGTATATTAAACTGACAATGCACATTCATTTGTATTTTTTCAGTAAAGGCTCTTTTAGCCAATCAACAACTTTTGTTAAAAAATTTTTTTTTCAGTATTTCAAGGCCTTGCGTTCTCTTTGTTTCATACCCAAAACTGGTCTAAATTAGGTCTTCAAATATTTATCACGGGTTCAAAAGTTATTCGATTCTTTGACAAAGAAATGTCACTACTATATACATGACTAGTTACGCAAAGTGAAGTTATTTTCAAATTGAAAAAAATTTGAAATTGTCGCTATGTTTCTGATCTATTGAAGTGAAACGGAATTCCAAGCTCTACTAAAATTTATTTACCAAGTAACACAAAATTGAGGCTTCCGTACAATCTCCCCCACTTACAAGTTTAGTATGATTTTTGTTTAAAAAGGAATAAATGAAAGGAAACACAAATTTACTAAGATCAATTGTTACTCAATTTCTCTTTATCATACTTATAGATGAAACCCCGAGACCTTTCGTCTCGATAATCTATATATAAATTTGTTAATTTTCTGTATATCAGTCCTACTGAAAAAAATCATATTATATATATAAAGAGTGTAAAAAGGTTATACATCGATATCCAATATGTTGCTACATCTTTCCCTTTTCTTCTTGCAAGGAAACTCGTATTTGCCTCACTTCATCCAGGCCAATGGTTGAACTAAACCTATTCTAAAAGTAAATATTCAATTTCGTTTTCCTAATGTAGTAGAACTTATGCGAAGTTCTCAGCCAGAATCTTTATGAGTTCATGCATATATTTTTTATTCTATGGTTTTTTTTCGCAGCGCAGCATCCAAAATTAATCCCCTGCTCTTGTGTTGCTAAGCAAAGATAAATCGATTCTTTCATTACTTTAAGTTTAAATTGAGCACATCTTTAATAAAGAAAGAAAGATATATTAATTGACCTTTACGAACAGCTGAATTTTATTTTCTTATTTGGGCCTTTTCAAACTTTACTCACAATTTTTTTTTCAAATTATAAGTGAATAATCGAAAGAGTATTTAAAGGTGCCAAAACGTCCAGTAACAATGGACGAATTTAAAAATCAAAGGCAAATACATTCTACGAGGAAAGAAAAAAAATCTGTACCCGTTCTTTATTTAAAAAAAATAAGAGTTATAAAATTTTGAACCCGTCGAACATTCTGAACTCATCTCCTTTGTTGGAGACAAGAAAAATCCCAAATAATTACTAGTTTAAGTTCGTGTTTGGCTACATTACAAGAAATCTCTTATATAAGTCTTATAATTTTTGTCATGCATTTTATGGATTTTTTCTTATGCTTATTGGGTTTTAATCTCAAGAATATTCGAAATCCTACGGGCAATGCAATTTAGCCTTATCATTGTACCTTAGATAGTGCTACTACTATATTGTTACCAATGTGAATCGGTCATTATTTTTCCTAAGTTGTGATTTTCCTCTGATAGCAATTGACCGAATATGAAAGAGGTCATAAGGGAATATTATCTCTAAGAGTGGGGTAACTATCACTAACTGTATCTCCTCTATGACCGATGTCACACTTCTTTACTCCTTCTTGAACTCGGCAGTAAGTATTTCCTAAGACACAATAAAGTCTTAATTTCTTTAAGGTTTTGACAGCTCCCATCTGGGCCCCCCCAAAAAAGGACTTGAATGCAGGAGACGGATGACTCCGTTAACTAGTTTTTTTGATAAAATGATCTTAAATTGACGTCTTTTTTCTGGTCAGAATCATCCAGTGTATACAATAAGCCAGTCACGGGAACCAAATGAAGATCACCTAACCTTTCCCTAAGAAAATGGGATATCCTTTGTTTTCTAAATTCAAAATTCCTGGTTGTGAGAAACTCCCTGTCATGATATTTTTGTGACTCCTAGTCACACTAGGTCTACTCCTAACGGTTAACCTATATCTACAAAACTGCGGAATCTGGGCCTGTGCCTTCCAGTGGTTCCCTAACCATTGCCCGGCGGCCACAGTACTTTCGGCAATAATTGCCCTAAAAATTTTCTTGGGGTTGGTTTATAGGTGCTGGAGCTACGCAATATTTTGCTTTGTGTCCTGTTTCACCACAGCGGAAACAGGTTGGAGGTTTTTCACATTCTGATTGTGTATGTGAAACCCTGCAAATCCAGCATATTATGCAAGCTTTTTTTCTTTCTGTAAATTTATTCCTGTAATAATTACCATTTATTGGTCTTGACAAATCTTTATGTCCACAGTTCAAACAGTTCTTCGGGATGTTTTTATAATTTCCTACGTTTTGAAATTCTACTCTGGAGATATCTCTTTGTTCTCGAAGGGAAGTCTTGTCTCCTGAGTCAACCACCGTTGCTCATAAGGACATGTCTGAGGAGTCCCTATACATTAAATCAATCGATTCAAATCTCTTTCCCAGCGCTAATAATTCATCTTTGTCATTTGTTACTTTAGTCTGTTCGTCAACTTTCCTTCCAATTGAAGGGAGCATAACACTTTTAAAAATACTAATAGTTATTTCATCTGTCCTTATACCAGGAGAATTTTTTGCATACTCTAGTGCCTTTCTACTAATTCGGGAGTAAAATTGATGTACCAACTCAGATTTCCTTTGTTTCTCGGATAGGAGTTCTTGCAGTTTTTGTGCGGCTGGTTTTTCATGTAAAAAGGCTTCTTAAATGATCTAAATCTCTGATTTTAGAAATGTCTAAGCTCGTCGCAAATCTGTGGGTTTCTCCCCGTGTATAACAAATAGCTTGATTAATCATAGCAATGTCATTGTTTTCTAAACTCCTTTGTATTTGTTTAAGGGTCGTAATCCACGAATGGATTTCTTTTGAACATGTCATTACGAGATAGGAGGGGCCTGTTCTACTAATAGATTTTGAAGCTTATTTCTAACGCTGGCATCTCTATATTACCCTTCTAAAACGTTTATTATAGACTCTGCTCGTTGTAGTGTAATTTTTAGCTCTTTAATTTGGTTTTTATTTGAACTCATGACGTTTATATCTATACAAACTCTTAATTTGGGACATCTTTGGAACCTTTAAATCGTTTCAAACTAATAAAAGCAGTTAGTTTATTAATTGCGTAAGAATTAGCTCAATATCTCAATTTAAACTAACCCTCAAGGCTAGTAGTATTATTGCGATTTTGAAGATGATTAACCTATGACACTAGTTTAAAAAAAAATTAAGCAAACTACATACGATACGGGCACTGGAACTTGTAACAAAGAGAAAGAAAATGAGAAGAAAGAAAGAGTCCTAGGAAGGTAAAAAAGCTGTCTTAACTTCCTTTCAAGTCAAGTTATGTTGCTTAAATGAACACTTTCTCAATCTTTTCTGTCATTGCTAGGCTTGACGATAATCGTAAGAAACTGAACAAACGCCTTCTTGGAAGGAACCGAGGACTAAATTTTACAGAAATTTATAATTTATATTAATCCTCCCCCCCTTAAATGAAAGTTTCACCAAACTTGAGTACCGCTTACACCAGATGTAAAGTTGCCCCTGCTTATCAGGGTTAAGATTTTGGTAGTGATTTAAATTCAAGGTTTGGTGAAGAATCGGTACTCAGAATCCAGTGACAAATAATATTTATTATAAAAGATAATAAATTAAAAACATTCAAACTGTAATTATTTTGAATACTTTTAAGCCTCTTCTAGGTTTATTTCTTAATATTGTGTGGGTGTTTTTGTTCAACCCTCGTGTGTTTACCTTAAAAAAAGGATTAAGTTAATTCTAGACTATCGAATACTTCTAATTGAAATAGCTACACTTGAATAATCAGACAAGACTTGGGTACCAGTGTAATTAAAAATCTTTGCATTAAATTATTTTTCTTGGAACTTAGGAATAACCTTTTTATCAGATCTCAAATTGCTTGTATAAGTTAAAACAAGTTTCAGGTTTATATCCTGAAAATGAAGTTAATATTTTTCTTAACTTTGATAAACTTCAACTTTTCTAGAGAAAATTGGATCTTGGGACTGAAGAGATTGAAAATCTTACTCTAGCAATCTAATTCTTCTTTCTTCCCTAGCCTATCTGTAGAACATCAGGGCCCCTCTGTATAGAATGAGCACGGGTTGGAAAATGCAAATGTGGCTAAAAGAGGAAACAGAGTTCCTCTTTCGTATAACCTCAGAGAATTCACTAGGGGAGGAATATTGTTTTGTCCTCTAGTTCCAATCTCCTTATATATAAGATCTTAATAAACGCTGGGTAAATTTCATAGGTCACTAAGCTGGAAGGAGGAGGCAAAAGCTCTTTAATTTATTCTTTAAGGTTAAGGGGTTTATCTTGTACTTAAACCTTAGGTTATTCACAAGTTCCAGTTTCTAAGACGAAACCAGTTGTATTTATATTTTAATCCTTAGAAATTTCTTTACTTTCATTTAGAGTATCCAAGTCTTTCAAACTAAGTATATCCCAAATCACCAAAATATAATACAATGTCGTGCTTTGACTCCAACACTAGTTTATATCTCCTATATAAGTATTAAATTTAATAACTCAACTCAGCATAAGACCTGAGTTTAGCACAGGTGACAGAAATCTCTTTGAAGCTTATTATCTTATTTCAGTTGTATCCTCAAAGGAAACTTATGACAGGCAGTAGTAGCTTTTTATCCTAATTTATAAATAAAACACTTATTCCTATTCCTTGGTTCAGAGGCAAAACTACCCTGTTTTAATTCTCATCCGTAAGTTATATTCAGTTTGATGTTTGATCTGTCTTAGCAACCTTCTCCTGCTCTTTTAGACAATCAACAACTTTTTGTTAAAAAGTTGTTTTTTTCAATGTTTCAAGGTCTTGCGTTCCTCTTTGTTTTAGACCCATAACTGGTCTAAATCAGGTCTTCAAATATTTATCACGGGTTCAAAGGTCGTTCGATTCTTGGACAAATAAGTGTCACTACAAGATTCTTGAATAGTTACGCAAAGTGAAGTTATTTTCAAATTCAAGCTAATTTGAAATTGTCGCAAAATTTCTGATCTATTGAAGCGAAAGGGAATTCCAAGCTTTACTGAAATTGAGTTGCGAAATTGCACAAAATTAAGGCCTCTTTACGCACCTTTACACTTTTCTGCTGCCCGAGGGGATTTCAGAATGTGTAAGTTACTTGTTTCAAAGGGTGGATAAACAGACGGCAAATTATTCTTTTCAGTAGGTACATCTATAAGTACTTGGCATGAGAATGGGTTTATACCATTACATTTCGCTGCCAAACTGAACAAACTAGACATTTGTAAGTTACTTGTTTCAGATGGTGCACGTATAGACACCATAGACAATAATAGCTACACTCCTTTATACTGTGCTGTAAAAGAAGGGTGAATATCTGTAGCTAATTATCTTTTAGAAAAGGGAGCAAACGTTGACTTCGAAACTAACTTTGGGATGGATTGTGGCTGAACACATTTACACTTTTTTTATGCACAAGGTAAACTAGACATGTGTCAGTTAGTTGTTTCAAAGGGTGCATCTATAGATGCTTGCGATGAGGGTGGCTATACACCGTTGCATTATGCTGTCCAATTGGGCAGACTAGATATGTGTCAGTTACTTGTTTCAAAGGGTGCATATATAGACGCTTTAGGTAATAAAAGGCTTACTCCTTTACATTGGGCCGTGAAAGCACCGAAAGGTTTTGCAACTACCATTTGGTTTTTCAATACTGTCTCAATAAACACTGGAGATAAACTAGAGATTGTCAAATTACTTTTTCAACAGATGCATTTATAAATACTTTTGATGAGCATTGGTTTACACCGTTAAATTATACAGCCAAACTGAACAAAGTATATATTGGTCAGTTACTTGTTTCAGAGGTGCACGTATAGACACCATAGACAATAATAGTTACACTTCTTTATATTGGGCCGTAAAAGAAGGGCAAATATCTGTTGCTAATTATCTTTTAGAAAAGGGAGCAAACGTCGACTTCAAGGCTAACTTTGGGATGTATCGTGGTCGAACACATTTACACTTTGCTCCTGCACTAGGTAAACTAGACATGTGTCCGTTACTTGTTTCAAAGGATGCATTAATAGATTCTTGAGATGACAATGACTTTACACCGTTGCATTATGCTGTCCAAGTGGACAAAATAGATATTTATCAGTTACTTGTTTCAGAAGGTGCACATATAGACACCTTAGACAACAATAGTCACACTCCTTTACATTAGGTTATCATCCTGAAAGACCTAATTTCCCGAACTTTCAATTCAGTTGAACAAAATAGATATATCAAAATTTTGATTGGATGTGTTTGGAATAATGATTGGCGTGAGAGGGGTGTTAGTCGCTCTCCAATCACTTTCAACTATTGAAAAAGGTACTAGCCCCATTTCAATTTCCAATTGAATGAGCCCTTTTGAAGTTTCTACGACAACGCTTTCAATAAAAACCTTATTTGCTCCCAGGGCATAACTTTCAACTCTTGTCCTGAGGGCTCTGAGGGGGAGGGGCTGTCATTCTTAAAGACTTAATTTCCAAATTTTTCAACTACGTTGAATAAAATGGCTATCTAAAAATTTTGATTGGATGTGGTTTGGGAAAAGGTGGGCGTGAGAGAAGGGTTGGTTGCCCTCAAATTATTTTCGACTCTTATAAAGGGCATTAGCTCTTTGAATTTCCAATTCAATGAGCTCTTTTTCAAGTTTCTACGAAAAATATTTCAATAAAAGCCTTATACGCCTCCAGGGCATAACTTATAACCCTTGCCCTGAAGACTGTGGGGTGGGGGGGTCCTGCTCAAAGATATAATTTCCTGAGCTTTAAACTGCGTAGAACAAATAGGCTGTCTCAAAATTTTGATTTGATGTGTTTGGGGAAATGGTGGGCGTGGAAGGGATGTTAGTTGCCTTCCAATCACTTTCGAGTATTAAAAAAGGCACTAGCCATTTTAATTTCCAATCGAATGAGCCCTTTTTGAAGTTTCTATGACAACGCGTTCTATGAAAACCTTATATGCCCCCAGGGCATAAGTTGCAACCATTTCCCTGGGGGCTATGGGGGAGTTTCTTCCTTCCTCAAAACATAATTTCTATCTGGAAATCAACTACGCTGAACAAAATGGCTATCTAAAAATTTTGATTGGATGTGTTTCGGGAAATGGTGGGCGTGGATGGGGTGTTAGTTGTCTTCCAATCTATTTCGACTATTAAAAATGGCTGAAGCCATTCTAATTTCCAATTGAATTAGCCCTTTTTGAAGTTTCTACGACAACTTCTTCGATATAAAGTGCCCAGCTCTAAAGAAAAAAAAAAAAAAAAAATACATTGTGCCAACATCATTCTTTTATACCCCCAGGGCATAACTTAAAACCCTTGCTCTGAGGGTTGTGGGGGAGTGTCCTCCTGAAAAACATATTACCTATCAGGAAATCAACTACGCTGAACAAAATGGCTATATCAAAATTTATATTAGATGTGTTTGGGGGTATGATTGGAATTGAAGTTTGGATTTGTGGGAGGGGGGGGTAGTTGCCCTCCAATCACTTTTGACCATTCAAACGGGTACCAGCCACTCCAATTTCCAATCGATTGAGCCCTTCTCGAAGTTTCTACGATACGAAATGCCCTGGTATGAAAAAAACAACAAAAAAATAAACAATACGTTCTGCCAACATCGTTCTTTACTTAGGCAGTGCGACTGCGCTGCCTATGATTCATTACTGATTCCCTAAAATGACTTAAAAATCAGTTCATCGCTCTGCTGTGCATTCTTAATTAATAGCATTAGTTTTTTTTATAAACAAATTGTCAATTTTATAATAGAAATTCATATGGTAGATACTTGTTCGTAGTGCTAGCTACCGCTGGCACCACTCTTCGTGGTGTTTTGCCACCAGTGTTATACTGGTAGGCCAAAACGCCACTGACGTGGTAATATACGGGTGCCACCACTTATTGGAGGGGAAAGCCCCGGCCCCAAATTATAATGCTATGCCCGTGTCTACCACACCGGTTCTGCAAATATCGGGTTTGGTATTACCCTATTTACAGTATACCCTGTCCCAGGGTATGATAACGCGGTCGAGTGGTCAAATAGCCACTTTCTAAAGCCAAATGTACCCGCCTTGGGTTACGGCTAGAAAATCTCTTAACTCTCTCCTTGGAGGTAACAAACCTCCCTGTCAATATAATAATGACGGTACCTCGTAGATCTATTCCTACCCTGCCTGAGTTATGGAAAATAGTACACAATTTGTAGAAAATACCTTACTTGTATTCTTACAAAAGGGTCACATATATCAATAGAAATATCCTTCCCCAAACGGGGTCAAAACGTAGACTAAAAAATATTAATATTTTACACACAACTGTTCATATGAGTGGACCTCCGCTTGGCCCAGCCAATCAGCTACATCCCCGTTCAACCCAATTCTAACTCTTAGATTTATTTTCCAATGACTCCCAAACCAGGAAGTAAAAAATAAAACTTGGTTCAAAGCTTACCTATTGCAAAACCACTATCGCTTAGTAACGGGAATTTAACCTGTCTTTTGAAATTATACTATAAGCAAATATAATTAAGAAAAGGAAAACAGGTCATTTATCTGAAAGGAAAAGAAACAGGGGTGGAACCCCAGCAATACTGAAGCTTTTTCTCGTGACTAAAGTCTAGGTTTTTGAATGGTGACTCATTTTCTTTATCATTCCTTCATAGCTGTCCATCTCCTTTTTATATCATTCATTTCATTAGAAATGACGAGTTTGTTTTTCCGATATGTCTGTCTCTTCAATTTCTTTCCACAAAGCGCCATAAAAGAAGTCCTTAGAATTGAACCGATTCTACTTTTGAAAAACCTATTTGCCGATACTGCTTACTCCTTTTTCGAAAAGGAAAACTTTTTTTTTATCGAAGAAGGATTGCTGACATTTGCCAATTCCAGCAAATTAATGAAAATTTCCCTTCATCGGGAAAAGTCCTGTCCGCGTAGCAGTAGAAAAGTGAGGCTTCATTGGAATGAACTAACAAAAGGTTCCTTGAAACAGGAACAATCAAAAAGTCAAAGTGAATTTTCAAACGTTAGTAGTTACCGGGTTCAAGTTTCTGTGACGCTCAAAGCAGATTACGTCAGGGAAATTTAAATTGGATGTCGGATGTTGATTTTTGGTTATGTTTGTTGGTTATTTTGGTTGTGTTTCCTGATTGTTGGTTGTTGGTCATGTTTGTTGGTTCTTGTTTATGTTTGTTGTTTGTTGGTTATGTTTGTTGGTTGTTGGTTATGTTTGTTGGTTATTTGGTATGTTTGTTGGTTATGTTTATTGTATGTTGGTTATGTTTGTTGATTGATGGATATGTTTGCTGGTTGTCGGTTATTTTTGTTGTTTATGGTTGTTGGTTATGTTTATTGGATGTGTTTGTTGTTCGTTGGATATGATTGTTGGTTAACTTTGTTGTTTTTTGGTCATGGTTGTTGGTTTTGAATGTGATTGTATATTTTGGATATTATTGTTGGTTGATGGCTATGGTTGTTGGTTATGTTGGTCATGTTTGTTGGTTTTAGTTGCTGGTTGCTGGATGTTTGTTGCTTATTGGATGTGATTTTTCGTTATGTTTGTTGTTTGTTGGATGTGATTGCTTATTATGGTTATACTTGTAGGTTGTTTGTTATGCTTGTTGGTTATGATTAATGTTTATGTTTGTTGGTTATGATTAATAGTTGCTGGTTATGTTTGTTGCTTGTTGGTTATGTTTGTTGGATGTTGTTTCGATATATTTTATAATAAATGTGGTTACTAGCCAATGTCATCCCCTGTTTTATTTTCCCCACGATGTTTTTCTATTAAAAGCCTTAGACGCTTGCCTGTAATCGTGTCTAAACATGCCTATCCATCTGGTAGAACCCATATTGTTTCCCCCTATAGGTGTCTTGACGATCACTTTATGAGGAATCGTGTCCAAACATGCCTCTCCAGGTGCTAAAGTCCACCACGTTGTTTTTCTATTAAAACCCTAGAAGCTTGTAAGGGATCGTGTCTAAACCTGTTTGCAGATGGTAGAAGGTATTTTTTTCAACTTCTGATAGCGTAAACATAACACCAATTATTTTGCTAATATCGTGTCAAATAATAGAGTATAAAAAAATGTTCTCTCTCTGAATTCAATTCTCTTACTAATATGAATTACAGTGAAAATAACTCCTTATATTGAATCTAGTTGCTAGGGATTGGTTGCTATGGCCACATAGCTATGGTATCCTGCAAGTACTAATTATGAATAAATTATGTTCCATCAGTATTTATTGAGGTGGTTTAGACCTGTAGACTGTAAGCTCCATATTCTACATCATTATGCTTCCAGTATAAGCGGTTCGATAGTTTTCTACGATCTCCTTCAGTATCCAATACGACTATTGGCCCAAAAACCAGTCTGGTTTGCCCCAGAAACCTGTGTGGTAGGTTTTGTACCCCTCAAAGTAGTCAATGCCTTGCTGCTAACGTGAAAGACTATTAATGTAATGTGCATAAGTACACACAGGATTGACCTTAAGGCCTGAACGATGTTAGAATTGGAAAAATGAAAGCTGATGCTTTTCATGGTCGCAACGGTAGCTGCAAGTAGGAATGGCAGAAGCGGTAGCTGTGAACTTGGGTTCAATATCATCATAAAGTAAGACTTAATGTTATTTAATGCAAGGTGAAGTATGCCCTGACTCCTGGTACCCTACCACTTCGACTGCAGTTGTCCTGGGTGTGACGTTCAGTGACGATTGTTCATTTACCCCACAAGTTACGAACCTTGTAAGAAAGGGAAACTACGAGCTACGATCCTTAACCACAATGCGTCAATTCGTGTTTCCTATAAAGGAATTATTGCTCACCTATGCGTGTTATGTACGCCCTTTGCTTGAATCAGCATTCCCAGTTTGGGGACGACAAGTTAATAGCATTGACTTCCCTAACGACGAAATTGAAAAAGTGCAAAAAAAAGAGTTTTAAAAATCATCCTAGGGATCAAGTATGTCAATTACGAATCTACGAATCTTGCTACGGAATCTACGAATCTACAAATCTACGAATAAACCCTCGCAGCTCTACTAATATTAACTCTTAAAGAACACAGGTATCATCTGATGTGTAAGTTTGGACACTCTGTGCTTTTTAGTAATAAACACCATTCCCTACTACCCCTCACCGCTGCAGTCAACCGAAACGCACGAATTTACAAATATACGAATAAGCCCTCGCAGCTCTACGAAACTTAACTCTTAAAGAACACAGGTATCATCTGATGTGTAAGTTTGGACAGTCTGTGCTTTTTAGTAATAAACACCGTTCCCTAATACCCCTCACCGCTGCAGTCAACCGAAACACACGCCACTAAAACAAGCTTGAACTAGTGCGCTGCATATTTAATCATTTCATTAGTTCATCCGTTCCTTGTTTTACTTGTGTGATAAATCGTACTTATTGCTTAGTATGCTGTAAAAGGTAGCGTAAATTAGTTGCGTTACTAGCCATAACTACGATATCCATTTTTCTTAAATGATTTTTTCTTGATTAATTTGCTTTATAGTGCCAAATACCCATTTTGAAGATTTGGGAAAAAGCATAATCTGTACTTAAGAACACAAGCAAGAAAATTCTGTTAAACCACACGGTTCGTGGTAACGAACTGTAAGTAAGGAGCGACCCGGCTCAATGGTAACCGAAACTCTAGAAAACGGTTTTTTTTATACCAATTGATACATCAAAAGAATCAAATTTCAATGCTGATTTCAAATATATAAATTTCATCAAGTTTAATCCTACCCATCAAAAGTTACGTGCCCGATAAAATTTGGCTGATGTTCGAAAAAAGGGAGAAAGACCCCGTAAGTTTTAGAACTTTAATGAAAATCAAAGCCATCATATTTAGCGTATCAGAGAACCCTACTGTAGAGGTTTCAAGGTCCTATCTACAAATTGTGGAATTTTGCATTTTTTGCCAGAAGAAAGATCACGGATGCGGGTTTATTTGGTTTTTTTTCCAGGGGTGATCGTATCGACCCAGTGGTCCTAGAATATTGTGGGAGGACTCATTGGAACGGAAATTAAAAGTTCTAGTGTCCTTTTTAAGTGACCGAAAAAAATGGAGGGCAACTAGGCCCCCTCCCACGCTCATTTTTTTCCTAAAGTCACCCGATCAAAATTTTGAGATAGCAATTTTGTTCAGCATGGTTGAAAATATGATAACTATGTCCTTTAGGATGACTTAATCCCCCGAAGTCCTCGGGGGGAGGGCTGAAAGTTATGAACTTTACCCAATTTTAACATATAGTATTGGTTATTAGGAAGTATAAAGACGTTTTCAGGGGGGATTTTTTCTGGTAGTAGGGGGGTGGGTGGGTCGGGGATTATGTGGGAGGATCTTTCCATGAAGGAAGTTTTCATGGGGGAAGGGACATTGCTGTGAAGGGGGCACCAGATTTTCCAGCATTATTTTAAAAAAAGATAAGAAATTAAATATAAGAAAAACAAGTTTTCCAACTCAAAATAAGGAGCAACATCAAAACTTAAAACGAACAGAAAACATTACGTGTATGATTGGGTTCACCCCCTAGTCAATACTATACTCGTTAAGCCAAAGATATTTTAGTACTTTCATAAGAGCTATTTATTCTAAATAACGGCCTTTGTGATTAAGGGGTGATTTTTAAAGAATTGGAATGAAATTCAAACTTTAGCTTAAGGAGTGAGTTATTGACTAGGGGATGAGTCCCCTAATATACGTATTAAAAGCATATGAATATAGAAGTTAGTTACGTAAGTTAATTCGTAAGTTACGTATATTTATTATTAATAAAAGACATTCGTAAATAAAATTAAACAAGTTTCGAGAAAGCCATTTAACCAAATAAAAGTAAAATTAATATGCAAATCTTGTTTTAATTATTCATGTACGGTGAGCCAAAATCAAAACCAGTATTAATTCAAAAACGTTCAAAAATTAAATAAAAAAAACAAGTTTTTTAACTGAAAGTAAGGAACGACGTGAAAACTTAAAACGAACAGAAATTATTCTGTATAAGAAAGGGGCTGTCCCCTCCTCAACGCCTCGCTCTTTACGCTTTTTTTTTATAAATAGTTGAGTCTAAGGGCATTAAATATTTTGGTGTTTGATAAACAAAGACTGTCGATATTGTTAAAAAATATCCGTCCAACGCTTCGGTATTGCTCAGCAGAACGTATTGCTGGGAGTTTATATCTTAGCTTTTGTAGGTACGCTATTGTTTTGTGTATTTTTTTTGTAATTAATTACTTTTTTTCATTTTTATGTACTTTTACTTTAACTGACATATTTTTTCGATTGCCTCTAAAAATGTTTGTCTCTAAGCTTCATTAAAAAAAGTTTTTTCAACTAAAACTAAGGAGCAGCATATTGGTAGATATGGGAATGTAACATTCTAGCTAATTAGAGAAACAATTTAATTAATTCCTATTCCCCTACCTCTTTCAATATTTATCTGAAGCCTCCTGAAGAGAAAGCAGTTTGTCCATTAGAATATACTTTTTTAAGAATCTACCCTACCACCACCCACACAATGACTCACCCCCTCATTATAGCTGATACGTAATTACAGAAGTAGTAATTTATTTAAAGGTTTCAACGGAGGTTGCATAATACCACCAAACCTGCTATATTTGGAACTATAATACGACCAAACTCTCCATATTATGGACCTATAATGCGACCAAACACGTTATATTATGGACCTATAATGCGACCAAGAAACCAGACAGGTTTCTGAGCCAACACCCATGTCTGCATCAGAGTTATAAAGTCAGATTTACATGCCAGACAGGTTTCTGAGGTTAACAACCTAGCTGGTTAACAGCCAAGCTGATCGTGTATTAGATTCAAAGTTAGGTTTAATGATTGCATGCGGTATTAGATATCCAAAAGTTGTATCATTTGCGTGAAACTAACTCAATTTGCGAAAAAGGTATTCCATTGGCATAACTCTGCTCTGAAAGTCCTTAATGAGGATATGAATAATAGGTGTGAAACAGAGCTTGGTAATATTTTTAGTTGGATTAAATGAAAGTAGTCAAAAGGGTTAAACCGCTTACCAGTTAAGGTAAGTCTCAAAGGCTGGTAAGTTTCATGCAACTTGACATAAATGTTAGAATGACAATTATATGTATCAGTCTATGGAAACGGTTACTGCTGACAAGGTGATCATGGGACTCGACTTAGCTTTACTTCTTGTCTGTGTTCTGTATAATATATAACTACCATCTGAACAGTTTTGCCAATATAAAATAGGGTTTAGCATTGGCGTATGCTAAGAAGTTGAAACTAATAGTCATATGTGCCAAGATAACCTTATGGCTTGACCTAGCCTTACTCCTCGACTGTGTTCTGTATAATACACAAGTATCAGTGTTGTCAATATAAAATATGCCTAAGTATTGGAGTATGCTAAAAAGTTGAAACTATTAGAGTCGTAGGCCCCAAGATGACCTTGTGACTCGACCTAGCTTTACTTCTCGGGTGTGTTCTGTATAATACACAAATACCATTTGAGCGATGTTGTCAATATAAAATATGCTTTAGCATTGGACTATGCTGAAAAATTGAAACTAATAAAGTTGTCAATGACAAGAACAGAATTTTAATATAGGAATTAAGAATAATCCTTAAAAATCCTTAGTAATCAACTAGTGAGATGATTATGGATTTAAACCATCAAGGATCGCAACCACCAATGACCCTAACCACTAAGGAACTTAACATCTAAGGGTCCCCAGTCCCCAACCTCCATGGCACGCCTTCAATCAAACTTTTTGGCCCCCTCCCCCCATTTTTTTACTTTGTTTTTAAGTTTATTTTGTTTTTTATTTTGTTTTTTAAACTGGTAATTTTTTTCAAATCTTTTTCACATGTCTTAGAATGACAAATATACTTAAAACATAAGAAATTCACATTTAATATTTTCCAATTCAAAATGAGAATGATATTAAAATGTTAGTCGTGACTTTAACTATTAAAAAAATTATGTTTGTAGTAGCAATTTATTTTTTTGGACTGAACTTTTTGGACATTTCATTCAAGAAATAATGAAAAAAAATTACTTGAAATATGCTTGCGGTTATACCAATCGTACTCTATGCTTTCTCATAGACATGTCGAGACTGAAACCATGCCAAACGTGGTGTATGGCCTGAAAACGCAATAAGTGTCATGTTATGAAAACTTGATGAATCGTTTCATGGAACGAATTCAAAACATTCAATTTTTTATGATGATATTAACAAACATCTAATATTTTACAAGCTAAGTTATGTACCAATTTTCAGCTTCTTTTGCGTACAATAGTTACTGAGAGTCTTATGACTCCTCCCAGCCATAACTTCTACAGGTTTTATGACTCCTCCGCACACTGAATTCAGATGGTTATAAGACTCCTCACTCTAGCCATAAGTCTTTTTATCCTTGAGCAAAGGTATAAAATTTCCATGAAGTACTTCTCTGCTTAAATATTGCATTAATAGCTTCCAGGATGACAGGACTATATGACACATAATTTATTGGTTTGGAAAAAATCATCTTGTGGTGTTATATTTGAATGTGCATTTTTATTGTTGTCTATGGAACTCAAAGAAATTGACTGTTTTCATTGGATAGTGAACTATAATATGTTTGAGTATGATTGAAGCTTGTGGAGTTGTACATTACGTTGTATAAACAGACTGGGATTCTAAGATAGAGTGATAACACAACATAATAAAAGTGATCTAAAACGGAGAAATGTTCAGGAAGAAGTCAGTGAAATTTGCAGATTTTTTGGGGTTGAAGTACTATGCGTAAAGGGTAACCTAACTCCAGATAAAGTTTTAATTCAAAACTGTGACCCTAAGATTCCACTTTTAAATTTAGTGGATGTTTAACAGTAAACTTTAAGTATTATTTTTATGTAAATATGTGTTTTTTCAAAAAAATCTTTTTTAATATGTTTAGGATATAGATATCTTTAAGCTTAACCCGTCTTTATTCTTTAGAATAGTTCTATCAATTCATGAAATTATAAAAGAATTGTAAGTAAGTAACAAACTCTTAATTGATTTTACCTCTTGGATGCACAATACGGAAACTTCATTCAAGAAACTGTGAAAAAATTGTAAGTAAGCAACAAACTTTTTTTTGAAGTCACCTCTTGGATACATAATGTAGAAATTTCATTCAAGAAATTATGAAGTTTTTTTAACTAAGTAACAAATTCTTTCTTGAATTCGCCTCCTGGATACACAATACAGAAATTTCATTCAAGAAACTATGATAAAATTGTAAGTAAGTAAAAAACTTTTTCTTGAATTCACCTCTTGTATAGACAATACAGACAAATCATTCAAGAAATTATGAAAAAATTGTAAGTAAGTAACAAACTCTTACTTGAATTTACATCTTGGATACACATTACAGATATTTCATTCAAGAAACTATGAAAAAATTGTAAGTAGTTAACAAACACTTTCTTGAATTCACGTCTTTGATACACAATAAAGACATGTCATTCATAAAATTAAGAAAAAATTGTAAGTAAGTAACAAACTCTTTCTTGAATTCAACTCTTGGATACACAATACTGAAATATCAACGATGAAATTATGAAAAAATGGTAAATAAGTAACAAACTCTTTTTTGAATTCACCTCTTGAATACACAATACAGAAATTTCAGTCAAGAAACTATGAAAAAATTGTAAGTAAATCAGTAACAAACTCTTTCTTGAATTCGCTTCTTGGATACACAATAGAGAAATTTCATTCAAGAACTTATGAAAAATTTTTCAGCAAGTAACAATATTTTTTTTTAATTCACCTCTTGAATACATAATACAGAAATTTCATTCAAGAAACTATGAAAAAATTGCAAGTAAATAAGTAACAAACTCTTTCTTGAATTCGGCTCTTGGATACACAATACAGAAATTTCATTCAAGAAATTATGAACAAATTGTGTTGAATTTAGTTTAGGGTGTTTATAGATGGAACCACACCGCTCAAACACACAGTCATAGTAAGAGAGACATGCAAAAAGTTAGGTTAATTAAGGTTCACTTAGAGTGGCCAACCACTCTAAGTGAACCGAAATTAACCTAATTTTTGCTTGTCTCTCTTACTATGACTGTGTGTCTGAGTGGATGTGCTGCTATCTATGACCACTCTAACCTAAAATCAACACATAATTTTTTCATAATTTCTTGAATGAAATTTTTATGTTGTGTATTCAAGAAGTGAATTCAAAAAAGGGTTTGTTATTTACTTACAATTTTTTTCATAATTTCATGAATGAAATTTCTGTATTGTGTATCCGACTGGTGAATTCAAGAAAGAGTTTGTTCCTAACTTACAATTTTTTCATAATTTCTGGAATGACAGGTATGTATTGTGTATCCAAGATGTGAATTCAAGAAAGAGTTTGTTACTTAATTATAATTTTTTTATCATTTCTTGAATGAAATTTCTGTATTGTGTATCCAAGAGCTGAATTCAAGAAACAGTTTGTTACTTACTTACAATCTTTTCATAGTTTCTTGAATGAAATTACTGTAGTGTTTATCCAAGGGGCGAATTCAAGAAGGAGTTTGTTACTTACTCATAATGTTTTCATAGTTTCTTGAATGAAAATTCTGCATTGTGTATCCAGGAGGCAAATTCAAGAAAGAGTTTGTTACTTACTTACAATTTTTTCATAATTTCTTGAATGAAATTTCAGTATAGAGTATCCAAGAGGTCAATTCAAGAAAGACTTTGTTGCCTACTTACAATTTTTTCATTATTTCTTGAATGAAATGTCTGTATTGTGTATCCAAGATGTAAATTCAAAAAAGTTTATTACCTACTTACAATTTTTTCATAGTACCTTGAATGAAACTTCTGTATTGTGTAACAAAGATGTGAATTTAAGAAAGAGTTTGTTACTCACTAACAATTGTCTAATAATGTCTTCATTGATATTTCCGTATAGTGTATCTAAGAGGCGAATTCAAGAAAGATTTCGTTCCTTGCTTATACTTTTTTCCTAAGTTCTTGCATGAAATTTCCGTATTGTGTATCCAGGAGACGAGTTCAAGAAAGCGTTTGTTACTTACAAGTTTTTCATAGTTTCTTGAATAAAATGTCCGTATTGTGTATCCCAGAGGTGAAATCAAGAAAGAGTTTGTTACTTACTGACAATTTTTTCATAGTTTATTGAATTAAATGTCCGTATTTTTCATCCAAGAGGTGAATTGAAGAATGAGATTGTTACTTACTTACAATTTTGTCATAATTTCATGAATGAAATTTCTGCATTGTGTATCCAAGAGGTGAATTCAAGAAAGATATTGTTACTTACTTACAAATTTTCATAATTTCATGAATGAATTTCTGTATTGTGTATCCAGGAGTGAATTCAAGAAAGAGTCTGTTACTTACTTAGAATTTTTTCATAGTTATTTAAATGAAATGTCTGGATTGTGTATCCAAGAGGTGAATTCAAGGAGTTGTTACTTAATTAGAATTTGTTCATAACTTCTTAGATGAAATTTCTTTATTGTGTATCCAAGAGGCGAATTCAAAAAAGAGTTTGTTACTTAATTACAAATTTTTCATAATTTCTTGAATGATAATTCTGTATTTTGTATCCAGGAGGCAAATTTGAGAAAGAGTTTGTTACTTACTTACAATTTTTTCATAGTTTCTTGAATGAAATTTCTGCATTGTTTATCCAAGAGGTGACTTCAAGAAGGAGTTTGTTACTTACTTACCATTTTTTCATAATTTTCTGAATGAAATTTCTGTATTGTGTATCCAAGAGGCGAATTCAAGAAAGAGTTTGCTACTTACTTACAATTTTTTCATAATTTCTTGAATGAAATTTCAGTATTGTGTATCAAGGAGGTGAATTCAAGAAAGAGTTTGTTACTTACTTACAATATTTTCATAGTTACTTGAATGAAATTTCTGCATTGTGTATCCAAGAGGTGACTTCAAGAAAGAAATTGTTACTTACTTAAAATTTTTTCATAATTTCTTGAATGAAATTTTCGTATTGTGTATACAAGAGGCGAAATGAATAAAGAATTTGTTACTTACTTATAATTTTTTCATCGTTTCGTGAATGAAATTTCCATATTGTGTATCCAAGAGGTAAATTCAGGAAAGAGAATGTTACTTACTTTCAATTTTATCCTAATTTCATGAATGATTAGAACTATTCTAAAGAATAAAGACGGGTTAAGCTTAAATATATTTATTGCTTAAGCTTATTTAAATAAATGATTTTTTTGAAAAAACACATATTTACATAACAATAATACTTAAAGTTCACAGTTAAACATCCACAAATGAAGATCCCGTGATATAGAAAAGTTTTTACAGTGTCTTATGCACTTATCGCGATCAGGTATGTCTCTAGGTAATCACTGCGCGAACAACCTAACCTCGTCTTCAGGACCGTGATAAGTCCCTTCAAATTTAGGGCACTTAAATTCTTCTAAATTTAAAAGTGGAATCCTAGGGTCACAGTTTCGAATTAAAACTTTATCTGTAGGTACTTTACTCTTCACGTATAGAGCTTCAACCCTAAAAAAGCTGTAAATTTCACTGACTTCTTCCTGAACATTTCTCAGTTCTCGACTTTTTTTATTATGTTGTGTGATCTCTCTATCATAGAATCTCAGTCTGTTTATACGACGTAATATACTACTCCACAAACTTTTATCATACTCAAACATATTATACTTCACTATTCAATGATAAGAGTAAATTTCTTCGAGTTCCATAGACAATAATAATAAATGCACATTCAAATATAACACCACAAGATGATTTTTCCAAACCAATAAATTCTGTGTCATATATTCCTATCCTCCTGGAAGCTATAAATGTAATATTTAAGCAAAGAGGTACTTCATCAAACTTTTATACCTTTGCTCAAGGTTGAAAAGACTTATAGCTAAGGTGAGGAGCACTATAACCATCTGAATTCATTGTGCGGAGGAGTCATAAAACCCGTAGAATTTATTGCGGGGAGGAGTCATAAAACTCTCGGTAACTATTGTACGCAAATGAAGCGTGGAAATTCGTACGTAACTTAGCTTGTAAAATATTAGATGTTTGTTAATATCATCATAAAAAATTGAATGTTTTGAATTCGTTCCATGAAACGATTCATCATGTTCTCTCTTAACATGACATTTATTGCGTTTTCGGGCCATGCAACACGTTTAGCATCGTTTCAGTCGCGACATGTCTATGAGAAAGCATAGAGTATGATTGGTGTAGCCGCAAGTATATTTCATGTAATTTTTTTCATAATTTCTTGAATGAAATGTCTGTACTGAGTATCCAAGAGGCGAATTTAAGAAAGAGTTTATGACTTTATTAAAAATCAAATATTATTAATAGAATTAGATGTATTTTAAACGTGAATGTTCCTGTTTCTGAAAACTGAAAACTCTCTCTGCTTTTGTGTTTGGACGGGCGTCTGCTTATCTGTGGAGATTTTTGCGAAAAAAATTCATCTCTCTCAGACTTTGGTAAAAGTTCTTTTAACCTATCTCATTTTCTAATATATCCTCTAGGAGCCTGCTAGTAGTAGTATCTATATTTCTGAAAATTCCTTTTCTTACATCTCTAACCTTTTAATAGATATTCTAAGCGTTTTACGTTCTACCATACCCTAAAAATAATGATTGCGTGACAAAGTAATGTACTATATATTTTAATGAAATAATGACATGTAGAATAGTAATATAAAAATATGTTTCATACATTATTATACATTCTTAACATCATTGAACAACTTTTGACATATTGAATCTGTTTCATAAAATAATTCATCATGTTCTCTCTTGATACTATAGTTACTCTCTTCTCTCAGTTCGTAACCAATAGAACAATCATTATTCGATTTTGAGTCGTACACAATTTTTACTGGGGGGTGATCCACATGTTCAATCTTCATTTCATCTTTGCTATTATTAGGTTCATTGACTATATTGTCAATGGTGGTAGTAAGGTTTTCTGGCACTTTGTTTTTCATCGATTCATCTTTATATTCCTTAGTGATGTTTTCTGCCAATGCCCTTTTTATTTTTTCAGCAATTTCACTGTCTATTATCACGTTATTTTTAAACAGAAAACAATTCTGGCACGTAGACCAGATATGGTTTATGATATTAGTAGAAGAGTAGGCCTTTCTTCTTTTGACCTTCCGTTGAATGCTAATACCAAAAAGCTGACGATTGGGTTTAACACTGGGTAACATATTACCACAAGCACAAGCAAGAAGATGCCTCTCTTCATCAACTATTATTTTTATATCGGCATTCTCTTTCAGTGCAATCATCTCCGGGAATGATACTCTCGCATATTCACCAACAGCGTAGTTGAATGTTTTGGGTACTCCAAAGAAAGCTAATCTCTCACTGTCATTACAATGCACGCGAACGTTTCCAATAGTGCTACCACTTGTACCTGTTTCATAGTTCAAATAATGCTGTTTGTCAGCATTCAATGCTGCAATAACACTATCATGTGAACACACTTTCTTAAAATACTTCATCTTCACTTTTTTTTAAAGATAAGACTTATGCGTTTATCTGCCCAAAGCGTGAAAATTACTGATTTAATGCACATAATAAACTAGGTAGTCTCGATAAGCACCCATAGAGTACCACTTGGAAATCCGCGTCGTGTTTATGAGCAAGTAGTCGTCTTATAGAGTACGACTGGTTCAGCTGCAAGCATATTTCATATCATTTTAAGATGCGTAAAAAAAAGTGGAAAAATTTTCTAAATCCAAAAAATTCAGTCCAAAAAAAAGTACTAATAGTTAAAGTCACAACTAACATTTCGATGTCATTCTCATATTGAATTTGGAAAATATTAAATATGGATTTTTTATGTTTTAAGTATGTATTATGTCATTCTAAAAAACTTAAAAAAAGTTAAAAAAAATTACAATGTTAAAAAAAAATAAAAAAAAGTTTAAAAAAATACTTAAAAAAGTATAAAGAGTGGGGTGAGGGGACCAAAATGTTGGAGGGAAGGGGCCCTTCGGCGGTTGGGGAGAGGGAACCCTTAGAGGTTAAGGTACTTGGTGGTTAGGGTCAGTGATGGTTGCGATCCTTGATGGTTCAAATCCATAATCATCTCACTAGTTTATTTCTAAGGATTTCTAAGGATTGTTCTAAATTCCTACATTAAAATTCTCTTCTTAGCATCTACAAATTTATTAGCTTCAACTTTTTAGCATACTCCAATGCTAAAGCACATTTTACATTGACAACACTGCTCAAATGGTACTTGTTTATTATACGGAACACGTCCGAGAAGTAAAGCTAGGTCAACTCACAAGGTCATCTTGGGGCCTAAGACTCTATTAGTTTTAACTTTCTAGCATACTCCAATGCTAAGGCATATTTTATATTGACAACACTGCTCAATAAATACTTGTGTATTATCCAGAACAAAGTCGAGGAGTAAAGCTAGGTCAAGCCATAAGGTCATCTTGGCGCCTATCACTCTATTAGTTTAACTTTTTCGCATACCATGCTAAACCATATTTCATATTGGCAACGCTGTTCAAATGGTAGTTATTTACTATACAGAACACAGCCAAGAAGTAAGGCTAAGTCAAGTTCCATGAGCACCTTGTCAGCAGTAACCGTTTCCATAGACTGATACATATGATGTCATTTTAACATTTATGTCAAGTTGCTTGAGACTTACCATCCTCCCAGACTTACCTTAACTGGTAAGCAGTTTAACCCTTTTTACCACATTGCTAAAATCCAACTAAAAATATTACCGAGCTCTGTTTCACCCCTATTTTTTACATCCTTATTAAGGACGTTCAGAGCAGAGTTATGCCAATGGAATACCTTTTTCGTCAATTCAGTTAGGTTTACGCAAACGATACAACTTTTTGATATCTAACACCGTATGCAATCATTAAACCTAACTTTGAATCTAATACACGCTCAGCATGGCTGTTAACCAGCTAGACTGTTAACCTCAGAAACCTGTCTGGTATGTAAATCTGTCTTTGTAACTCTGATCCATAAATGGGTGTTGACTCAGAAACCTGTCTGGCTGCTTGGTCGCATTATAGGTCCATAATATAATGTGTTTTTTTTTATAGGTCCATAATAAAACGTGTTTGGTCGCTTTATAGGTCCACACTATAGAGTGTTTGGTCGTATTATAGTTCCAAATATAGCAGGTTTGGTCGCATAATGCAACCACCGTTGAAACCTAGATTACAACTTACATATCGTCAAAAGTAGCTTATTTTCATTACAAATAAAGCGAATCAACTAGGTTGAATCCAGTACTGCCACAGTGTGGCATTCCTTCTTTTACAACTGAGAAGCTTAAAATATAATTATTGATACTTTTAAATCAATTAGCTTCTCAGAATTTTGAATTGATTGCAAATTTCTCCTCTTCGGGGTAAAGTCGTAGTTTGGTGCCCTAAAATAGCAAGAAAAAAAGACTTTCCCCAGGCCCAATCTGTATGGTCATTGAAAAAAGAGCTTTAAATTCACGTTTGAATGAGCTCCCTCCAAATTATCTTGGACCTTCAGTTTGATACAATCACCCCTGTGAAAAACAAAACAAATAAACATGCATCGACTATGTTTCTTCTGGAAAAAAAAATCGAATTTCCACATTTTGACAATTGGAGCTTGAAAATCTATGGTAAGGTTCTCTCGTATGATGTATCTAATAAAGGGGTTTTCAATAAGATCGCTTGCTTTTTTGGGGGTGTTTCCCCTTTTTTTCAAAAATCAGGCAAATTTTCAGTAGAGATGACCCTAAAGGTCCGAACAGGACCACGTGGTTTATGGTCCTAATATGGGCATAGAGTCCCTAGGGGAGATGGATTTCTGAGAAATTGATTGCGTAATCAAAGTGTGTCAATGACCTAAATTTCCAAAGGTGTTGATGTATTTGTTGTTGTAAATGCACGCTCTCAGCGAATGTCAAGGTCGATGTTGTTATTGTTGTTGTAAGTGTACGCTCTCAGCGAATGTTATGAGTTTCCAGAAATAGAAAACAGCATTTGTTGTTGTTTTGGACATGTACATGCTCGAGGCGAATGTCATGGTGTCCAAAAATAGAAAACACCATTTGATTTTGCTGTTGTTGTTGCTCGAGGCAAATGTTATGAGTTTCCAGGAAACAGTTAGATCACGTGTTTCCTTCTCAGCCAATCAGAGGGCTGGATACATATCCTTTCTCAGCCAATCAGAGGGCAGAAATATTAGAAAAAGAGGATTGCAGGTTGGGTTAGTTTAGATTTTTAGTTTATAATTTTATTAGTTATTTAGTTTAGATTTTTAGTTTATTTTAAGTTTATTTATTACCTTTATTTTAGTTTTAGTTAGTTTAGTTTTAGTTTAGAGTTTTAGTTTAGCTAGAGTTTTTCTAAAGAGTTTTAGTTAGAGTTTTAATTTAGCAGTTTAGTTTAGTTTTAGTTTAGTTTAGTTTAGATTTTAGTTTAGTTTTAGTTTAATTTTTATTTTTATTTTAGATTTTTAGTTTATTTTAAGTTTATTTATTACCCTTCTTTTTAGTTTAGTTTTAGTTAGTTTTAGATTAGAGTTTAAGTTTAGCTAGTTTTACTAAAGAGTTTTAGTTAGAGTTTTAATTTAGCAGTTTAGTTTAGTTTCAGTTTAGTATAGTTTAGATTTTTAGTTTAGTTTTAGTTTAATTTTTAGTTTTCTTTTAGATTTTTAGTTAGATTTTCAGTTTAATTTATTTTAGTTTTAGATTAGTGTTTAGTTTTAGTTTAGAGTTTTAGTTAGCTTAAAAGTTTAGATCTTAGTTAGTTTAGTAGTTTAGATTTTTAGTTAGAGTTTTAATTTAGCAGTTTAATTTAGTTTAGTTTTAAATTAGTGTTTAGTTTTAGTGTAGAATTTTTAGTTTGTTTAGTAGTTTAGATTTTAGTTAGTTTAGTAGTTAAGAGTTTTAGTTAGAGTTATAGTTTAGATTTTTAGTTAGAGTTATAGTTTAGATTTTTAGTTAGTTTTGGTTTAGTTTAGTCTAGATTTTTAGTAGTTTTTATTAGTTTTTATAAAATAGTAAAATAGTTATTTAGTTCAGATTTTTAGTTTACTTAAGTTTAATCATTACCTTTATTTTTTTAGTTTAGTTTTAGTTTAGTTTTAGATTAGAGTTTTAGTTTAGCTAGAGTTCTACATAAGAGTTTTAGTTAGAGTTTTAATTTAGTAGCTTAGTTCAGTTTTAGTTTAATTTTAGTTTAGTTTTAGATTAGTGTTTAGTTTTAGTTTAGAGTTTTAGTTAGTTTAGTTTAGTTTTTGATTAGAGTTTTCGTTTTACATAAGAGTTTTAGTTAGAGTTTTAATTTAGTAGCTTAGTTCAGTTTTAGTTTAATTTTAGTTTAGTTTTAGATTATTTTTTTTTTTTATTTTTTAGTTTTATTTAGTTTATTTTATTTTTAGATTATTTTTTAGTTTTAGTTATAGTTATAGTTTAGTAGTTTAGAGATTAGAATTTATTTTTAGTTTAGTTTTAGTTAGTTTATTTTTAGATTAGAGTTTTAGTTTAGCTAGAGTTTTACCTATGAGTTTTAGTTTGAATTTGAGTTTACTTTTAGTTTTTTTTTTAATAGTTTTCGTTTTACATAAGAGTTTTAGTTAGAGTTTTAATTTAGTATCTTGTTCAGTTTTAGTTTAATTTTATTTTAGTTTTAGATTAGTGTTTAGTTTTAGTTTAGAGTTTTAGTTAGTTTAGTTTAGTTTTAGATTAGTGTTTTAGTTTAGCTAGAGTTTTACTAAAGAGTTTTAGTTAGAGTTTTAATTTAGCAGTTTAGTTTAGTTTCAGTTTAGTTTAGTTTAGATTTTTAATTTAGTTTTAGTTTAATTTTTAGTTTTCTTTTAGATTTTTAGTTAGATTTTCAGTTTAATTTATTTTAGTTTTAGATTAGTGTTTAGTTTTAGTTTAGAATTTAGTTAGCTTAAAAGTTTAGATCTTAGTTAGTTTAGTAGTTTAGATTTTTAGTTAGAGTTTTAATTTAGCAGTTTTATTTAGTTTAGTTTTAAATTAGTGTTTAGTTTTAGTGTAGAATTTTAGTGCTTTTAGTAGTTTAGATTTTAGTTAGTTTATTAGTTTAGTTTTCGTTTAGAGTTTTACTTAGTTTAGTAGATAAGAGTTTTAGTTAGAGTTATAGTTTAGATTTCTAGTTAGTTTTGGTTTAGTTTAGTCTAGATTTTTATTTTATTATTTTATTAGTTATTTAGTTTATATTTTGATTTTATTTTAAGTTTATTCATTACCTTTATTTTTAGTTTATTTCTATTTTATTTTTAGATTAGAGTTTTTGTTTATCTTTAGTTTTACATATGAGTTTTAGTAAGAGTTTTAATTTAGTTACTTAGTTCAGTTATATTTTCATTTTACTTTACTTTTAGATTAGTGTTTAGTTTAGAGTTTTTTGTAGTTTAGTTTAGTTTTAGATTATTTTTTAGTTTTAGTTAGAGTTATATTTTAGTAGTTTAGAGTTTAAAATTTATTTTTATTTTAGTTTTAGTTAGTTTAGTTTTAGATTAAAGTTTTAGTTTAGCTAGAGTTTTACCTATGAGTTTTAGTTTGAGTTTGAGTTTACTTTTAGTTTTTGTTTTTTTTGTTAAGAGTTTTAGTTTTACATGAGATTTTTATTTAGAGTTTAAATTTAGTATCTTCGTTAAGTTTTATTTTCAGTTCATTTTAGTTGTAGATTAGTGTTTAGTTTCATTTTAGAGTTTTAGTTAGTGTAGTGTAGTTTTAGATTATTTCTTAGTTTTATTTAGTTATAGTTTAGTAGTTTAGAATTTAGAATTTATTTTTAGTTTAGTTTTAGTTAGTTTAGTTTTAGATTAGAGTTTTAGTTTATATAGAGTTTTACATATGAGTTTTATTTTGATTTTTAGTTTAGTTTTAGTTTTTTAGTTAATAGTTTTCGTTTTACATAAGAGTTTTAGTTAGAGTTTTAATCTAGTAGCTTAGTTCAGTTTTAGTTTAATTTTAGTTTAGTTTTAGATTAGTGTTTAGTTTTATTTTAGAGTTTTAGTTAGTTTAGTTTAGTTTTATATTAGTGTTTAGTTTTAGTTAGAGTTATTGTTTAGTAGTTTAGAGTTTAAAATTTATTTTTAGTTTAGTTTTAGTAAGTTTAGTTTTATATTATAGTTTTAGTTTAGCTATAGTTTTACCTATGATTTTTAGTTTGAGTTTTAGTTTACTTTTAGTTTTTTTTTTATTTAAGAGTTTTAGTTTTAATTTATAGTTTTAGATATAGTTTATTTTGGAGATTTAGTTTATTTTTATTTTAATGTTATATTTTATATTTTAGTTTTGTTTAGTTTAGTTTTAGTCAGTTTATTTTTAGTTATGGTTTTGAAGTGCCTAAAATGGAAAATAAATGACGTTGTTATTGTAGTTTATTAAGTGTCATAATGGCAACTAATAGACTTTTCGACTGTTCACCGGAAGATATACTGTAATTTCATTGTTGAAAATGTCGGTGACTACACATAGATCCTCGGGCGTGCTCTGATTAAGATCCAGAAAAATGTAACCTTTGGGCTTGCTTGTCGCCTGTGTTTCCGCTTAAAACATAATTTTGGGGGCGCCTGGTTATATCTTTTTATTGATTTTTATGAGCGAGCTAGAATCACCAACGACTCGATAGATAATATAAATAGTGTAATTCAAAGCAAGGGTTCGAATTTGCTCTGATGAAACAGATTATTTAGAAATAGAGCAATAGAAATGACTTCTTGGTAAGATCAAACAGTGAAGAACTGCAGCGTTTTCTATGTGAACTGTTCAATGGATTCAGCCAAATCATCAATAATCAGCCACGAGTTTAAATCAATACTATTGAAAACATCAAGTCCCCGTATGAATTGTATTGGTATTGCTTTGGCAATAGCTTTTATTTTATCGTAGGACTCCTGCCAAATAATGTAGCAATAGTAGATTTTTTCCGGTTTTTACAAAAACCTTTTATCGCAATTTTTATTTATTTTTGCTAAAAGTGTTGTTTTCCCCGACATTGAGGGCCCATACAGAAACTATTTGAAGGGTGTTTTAAATTGATACATGCTGTTGACAACAGTCGGACTATAACTAACTGTAAATCATATGTGTCCAATGAATAAGTAGTAATTTTCCCATAGATATATGTATTCAAGAACAACAAAAAAACAATATTTCATGGCAGCATTTATTTCTACAATATGAAAACAAATATTTATTAAACATGAACAATGATTAAAATAACACTCGTTCAACAAAAACCTGACAAAATTTTATGGCCAACATGAAAACTGTATTTGTTCAACATGACCAATGATAACACTTTATGAATAAGCACTTTTGTTCATCAATAACACTTTTCTGTACAACACTTTTGTCCATCTACAGCACTTATTGTCTTTAAACACTTTTCTGTACAAAAAATACACTTGGAACATGAACTAGCACAGTTGAACATTACAGCGAATTTAAAGGTAGGCCCCCCCCCGGGAGCCGGCCGCGGGAAGGGTCCCCCACCCCCTGGGAGCCACAGAGGTGAAAACAATAGTTGTCATCACTGCTACAGGTTAGTGGATGGGTTAGTTGGGTCAGTGGTGGTGGTGGTGGTTAGTTGGTTAGTTGGTTAGTTGGTTAGGTTAATTTATCCAGACCAAGTTGATTGCGATAGTATAAGCATTCAACTCGGTCTGAAATACAGTAATGGCCATGAGACAGAACACTCACACCATTCTCGAGCACATAGACTTTGTCAGATATACATGACATTGCATTCTTTTCCACTCTCACAGTATAATTTCTATACTGTAGAGAGCGAATTGCAAGCACTTGTGCTCTTGGTCCTAGGCTACTTTCTACACAGTCTCTGTACATGCTCATGTTGAAATTATTCTGTACAAAATGTGTAGGCACCCCTTTACATGTCTTCTTTTCAACCCCACTTTGTGTTTCAACGCACTACACTTTGGAACCCGAGAGCATTCCCTGGGATATCATATAACTCCCCGTCTCTGATTTTAACATTAATAGTTGGTTTAGAGCTTGAAGTTTCTATTGCTCGGGATAGAATGACGGATTTTAGTTGGTGAAAATCTTCCGCGAGCTGATATGTTCCCCCTTTTCTAGATCAACCAATAAATCTTCAGTCCCATTTACCTTTAACAGCAGGGAATCTCTATCCCAGTAGTAAACTTGAACCACCCCCTCCCGTGGCCATTGCACCTTGCACACATTGTGAAAAAATGACAACATGAGCTTTTTTGAAATTTCTAGTACTGAACTGCCGCCTGCTATATTCTTGTTCAGTACCACAGTTCGCTTTTTCCTGTGTAGAAGAACCATGCCAGCCTCTATGCTCGTGAATGATGTAAAATTGGGATCGGCAATAATTCGTGCACACTCTAGAAGGTCAGTCATAACGTCACAGCGAGATCTATTACGAACGCTTTCACACATTTTGCCAAACGCTGAATTTCGAGGGAGCTTGTACAATTCCTTCTCTACCTTGGAGTTTGCCCTAGAGCGTTTATCGACAAAAGTATCGATAAACGTTTTTAAATAAGTTTTCTGATTGAACTGCAGGACCCTATGTATTTTAGTGATCTTGAAACCGTTGTTCACCATCCAGTGCAAAAGCACATGGTGAACAACGATATTCTCCTTAGGGTCAAAATAAGCAGTCAGTTTTTGCTTGGAGGGGGTCCAATGCATCCCCATATCCTCAACCAATGACCGATTGTTGGGGCTCAGTGAGTCCCTGGTCAGTGGTCAATTGATACAGGGAAAAACAAAATCTTTGACGGAGTCGTGAAGCGCCAGCGGAATGTGACCTTCAATTTCAAAGAACCATCCTTGTGGCCCGTTGTCCTTGACGTTGGTAATGTCGGGGAACTCACAAGTATTCTCAAGCCATTGATAGTTCCCACACGGCAAAGAGTAGTGGGACATTGCCGAGGGGTACAATGAGTTCATGTCCAAGAACACTGCATTTGACTTTACACAGGTGCTTTGTCCACTCGGATCAGTTGACAAGACGCGATCCCTATGAAAAACATACCCTCCCCTAATTGAACGCTCTGCTAAAAGGTGTGGATCTACATTTGTGATTAGGCCTATTTCGTCCCTGCTAAATTTTAAAATTAAATCTATCACTAAATGAGTTGCAGAAAAATAATAGACTATATCTAACCCGAACTCTGAATAGAGTTGGTCTGTATTCTTACAGACTATATCCAACAGAGTTAAATCGTCACTGGTCAAGTACAGTCTACAATGATCTCATCCATTTTTACAATTCCCATAAGCCCACACCTTCTTGGCAAACTCATACTCCACGGCTGAACATTCACTGTTGGTCATTTAATTTTAAAAAGCTTCAATTGGAGGTAGTTTCTACTCACTTGAGTGGGCGCCAGAACAGGTATAATCATATGCGTACACATCTCTGGTGGTTAATAGGTCATACATTTCACTGTCTGGAAAGTGTTACTTAAGCAATGAAAAGCTATAAAAATTTTCACTTTTCTCCAATTGAATTAGTTGACTGAATACCTTGGGGAAAAAACTAAAAGAATCTAAAAACCTGAGTTTATTCCAGCAAGTATGCCCATTATCCCCTACCTACCATTTCAGTTCGAGAAGCAACAACTTCTCGGCCGATTTGAGAATAATATTATATGTGAATTAATTGTTTACCCCTGGACTGTCTAATCCCCCTCCCCTCCTGTGCATACGTACCCGGGCCGGTCCAATAAATTTTATGTCATAATTTGAGTTGTGGATAAAAACAGGGATAAAAAACTGTTGGCTAACATTTAAATTACACGATTGATGCGCTACCTCCCTAAAATTACTACCCCCCGAGGATATTTCCTGCCAAAAGTGATCATGGTCTCTGACTTTACCCCTCCCCCCTCTTTTCCCTTTAGTCCCCTTATCCTCCGCTTCAAACTCCCCCTTACAAACCCAACATATTTTTTGATTTTTAATCGCGAGACGATCCTCTGCAGACAGCACCAGTGGATAAAGCGTATTTCTCAAACGAGAAATAGTGTCATTAGCTGTGCCAATCATTTTAGTCAGCGCCTTGACCATGCACTCATTCTCATCCAATGTGTCTACTATTTCTAACAACCGCAGGGTGTTAGAACTGTCTCTTTGCGCATGAGCATAAGGAACTACAATAGCTTGGTGTTCTTTGATACGGTTTGGAAATTGGGGATCATTCACCTCCACCAGCTTAGCTTCACAGTCTAAAGATATTTTGTTGCATTGGAGGAGGGTGTTTTGGAAATTTTTAAAGCGTAGCATGGCCCTATCCCCTGAAACCGTTTCCACTGTCTGGTAGCCATGTCGGCTACAGTGTCTCATGTGATTTCGCAACTTTAATTCAGTCCAAAATCTAGAGAGGCATGTTGGACAGTAGAAACGTGTCCCCCTATTCTTTCCCTCCCCCAGAACTCTACTCATGTCGGTAATAGGATTAAAATGGCCAATTGCATTTGGTTTACTGGGTGGTGTGTATAACAACCAAACTCATTGTTTAACCAAATCAATTGACGGGCCCCTTACGGGGAAAACCACTCCCTTCTTTTTAGAACGAACCCCATCTTCAAATTCTGTTTCATGCTGAACCACAGTAACGCCGATATTTAAATGGGCATTGGCCCTTTCAAAAATGTCAATAGATCTTAGCGTTACTGGGTATTTTCCTTCTAAACAGAAATCTAAGAGAAATCTACAGTGGGAAAATCGGACCCTTCTTTCCCATGTACAGCCCAATGGTCCAAATTCGTCTTAATAGGTTCACGAGCTAGAGGCTCGTATGCTGATATGAGGAAAGTATATCGGAAACATATTTGATCTGTTTCAAAATAGATCGGCTGGACACCTTGACAACCTACTAGATCTGGATTATATATTAAAACTATATCCCTTTCCCCACCCCCTCTTAAAATAAAATCTTTGTTAAATTTACAAATATTTACGATTAAATTTTCAACAAATAAAACCACAGAGGCACTTTCATTTTGTTAAAGTTCTCGAAATGCGCTATAATTTTACCTACCCACTCCGAAAAAACTCCCACAAAATTTGCTAAATTTGGATAAATTACGCGCATCTCGGAATGTATATAATGATAATAAACTTCACTTTTCCCCTCATTTAAATAAAAAACCTTTAAAACAATAGAAACCTTAATTGAATTCCTACCTCCCCACAACTGAATTTGCTTCTCCAGTAGTGCACGAATTCTATCTACATATTCATGCACAATTTCTACAGGATCAAACACAAAATTTCCCCCCATAAGTGAATTAAAGGGATCCCCAAAAGTCGCAGTGAAAACAACTATATTATTTAAAATTGTATTGGATAATTGAAAGTCTGGAAAAGTCGTATCCCCCTCTTGTATATTACCCCCTCCCCAAAGTTGTTCAACAATATTTGGGCTAGGCTCCACTTCAGTTGTTTGAATTGGACTCGTTAGGGTATCGGAGGCTGGAGGAGGAGGGTTCCCTGTAAAATCCTCTAAAATTTGTAGGGTATTTGGACTTAGCAATGGCAAGTCCGCCTCTGAACTAGGAACATTACCTTGTTCAACTGTGCTAGGTTCTACATTGAAATAATTACATAGAAGCTCATCAATATTAAAAGGTATTTCATCAGAATTAATAATACCTTGCCAGTCATTGATAGCTGATGTTTCATTGTAGTGAAACTCCATTGCCCCTTCAATGGGTTCTTCCTCTTCTTCACCTGATGACGATGGCGAATATGGGACCAATGCTCCAACCTATAAATGAAAAATAGCTTATTTTCAAAGTGTTCAAATGAGCCGTACTGTTTTTAATATTTGGATTATTATTGCTTAAAACACGCTTAATAGCATTTGGTTAATTCAACTGAAAGCAGTCAATTTCCAACTTAAGATATTTACAATCTAAAACAACGCTTTACATAAAAGGCGGTAATTTGTTCAAAAAAAGAGATGGTCAAATATTTAAACTACTAAAACTAAAATAATTACGTGCTATTTTTTTTTCGCTGCGCTTTTCGGGCCCGCAGCGCATCCCGCGGTGCTTCTCTGGCCCGTGGCACATCTCGCAGCACACCCCCGTGGCGATTCTCGGGGCCCGCGGCGCATCTCGCAGCGCACCCCGCGGCGCTTCTCGGGGCTCGCGGCGCTTCCCCGCGATGCTTCCCCGCAGCGCTTCCCACAGCGCTTGTCGGACCCCACCACGTGGCTCCCAGCCCCCTTTACATAATGCCCGTCAAAAATTGAAATATTCGCTTAGACTGCATAAGTCGCTATTTCTCTCTAATTCCATACAGTTTCAGTGAACTCATGAGTTTAATTATTCTAACCTGTCGCGCGCGAGTGTTCTGATTTCCAAAGATTGAACTTCAGACGAGGAAAATGCCGGGAACCGTTAACTTGGTTTCCCCTCACTAGAATCTTGGCAAGATTGAAAGCTATTTAAAAATATTCAGTGTAAATTAGAACGCTGATATATGCAATAGATGGATAAAATGGAATAATCTCTCTCTTAAAACTATGTGATATTCAATTGTGAAGAATAGCATTTTGAGTTTCAAAGGTACCTAAAAATATTCTCTTATGAGATATCGAAGCAATAGCAACAGAGAAAATAGTAAAGATTAGAAAAGAGAGGAGCGGTTTCTTTGCAAAAATTGCATTATATTTAGATATCTCCGAGGGAGGGGGGAGCAGAGAAAACAATGGTTGGGGGTGAGGGGTTAATATCCCGATGAGATACACTTTTACACAGTGTTGAAAAATAGTGAAAAGAAAAAAACATTGGAAGAAATAGATATATATTTATATAAGATAGTTTGAGGAAAAAATGCTCACATTTGCAAATCCTGGCTGCACTTGGGTGCCGGATGGTCCCGGTAACGTGGATGTTGGAGGGTAGACGGGGTGGCGTTGCTGTGTTCTTGTGCAGCTGGGTCAGCGATGTTACGGGCTTGCATAGATGAGCCAGCAGGGTTCACCGTTCTTATTGCCCATTCTCGTTTTGGTTTATGCCCAGACAGTATGGGGGCTGGCAGTGATGGGGCTGCCTCACTCTCTCTTGCTCTCTTACTGGGTGGTGGTGACGAGCATTCTTCATAATTGGCCTTAAAGAAGAGAAAAAAGTTAGTATCAAAATAATTCCCCCCTTTTTTTACAGAAAGAAAGTTAGTACCCTCATCCATATAATTTTGTCTAGAAAAGCACTTATCACTAAGAAGCTCTCTCCTCCACCCTTTTTCAGCAAAGCAAAAAGTAAAAATGCATATTGGTTTACCATCTCATTGAGTTAATCTTGCGATTTATTCAAGCGTAATGTAGATCAATAAAGAATATATCTTACTACCTTTTATTCAAAAGCTATAGCTAGAATCGCTAAAATATCAAAGAGAAATGGTTTGCACAAAGAAGTAAGAAACAATTATCTTTTCAATTTATATTTTTTCACAATTAAATGCGTTAACACTTCCACAACAAAAATCCTAGATGTACACCCCCTCCCCTCAAGTTCGGAAAATTCTTATCGCTAAAATTACTAAATTTGGATTAGACCTGGTTAGAAACTGACGTACGAAACACTTATCTTTTCATTTCTCTTTTGTCACCATTAAAAGTGTTAACCCATTCCCCAACAAAAATCCTGGATACACGCCCCCTCCCCTAAATTTAGGAAAATTGTTATAGCTAAAATCGCTAAAATGTCAAAGAGAAATGGTTAGACACTGAAGTAAGACACAATTATCTTTTCATTTTCTATTTTGTCACGCTTAAAAGCGCTAACCCCCTCCCCAACAAAAATCACGGATTCACGCCCCCTCCCCTAAATTTAGGAAAATTAACCCACCCTAGGTCTATCGCTATTTTGCAGACAAAATTAGCTGACCGCTATTTTCAGACAAACACTGAATTACGTATCGCGCGTGAGTGTTCTGATTTCCAAATATTGAACTTCAGACGAGGAAAATGCCGGGAACCGTTAGCCTGGTTTCCCCTCACTAGAATCTTGGCAAAATTGAAAGCTATTTAAAAGTATTCAGTGTAAATTAGAACGCCGATATATGCAATAGATGGATAAAATGGAATAATCTCTCTCTTAAAACTATGTGATATTTAATTGTGAAGAATAGTATTTTGAGTTTCAAAGGTACCTAAAAATATTCTCTTATGAGATATCGAAGCAATAGCAACAGAGAAAATAGTAAAGATTAGAAAAAAGAGGAGCGGTTTCTTTGCAAAAATTATATTATATTTAGATATCTCCGAGGGAGGGGGAGCAGAGAAAACAATAGTTGGGGGGTGAGGGGTTAATATCCCGCTGAGATACACTTTTACACAGTGTTGAAAAATAGTGAAAAGAAAAAAAACATTGGAAGAAATAGATATATATTTATATAAGATAGTTTGAGGAAAAAAAATACTCACATTTGCAAATCATGGCTGCACTTGGGTGCCGGATGGTCCAGGTAGTGCGTGTTGGAGGGTGGACGGGGCGGCGTCGCTATGTTCTTGTGCAGATTGGACTGCGATGTTATGGGATTGCATAGATGAGCCAGCAGGGTTCACCGTCCTTATGGCCCATTCTCTTTTTGGTTTATGCCCAGACTGTATGGGGGCTGGCAGTGATGGGGCTGCCTCACTCTCTCTTGCTCTCTTACTGGGTGGCGGTAACGAGCATTCTTCATAATTGGACTTAAATAAGAGAAAAAAGTTAGTATCAAAATAATTTCCCCCTTTTTACAGAAAGAAAGTTAGTACCCTCATCCATATAATTTTGTCTAGAAAAGCACTTATCACTAAGAAGCTCCCTCCTCCACCCCTTTTCAGCAAAGCAAAAAGTAAAAATGCATATTGGTTTACCATCTCATTGAGTTAATCTTGCGATTTATTCAAGCGTAATGTAGATCAATAAAGAATATATCTTACTACCTTTTATTCAAAAGCTATAGCTGGAATCGCTAAAATATCAAAGAGAAATGGTTTGCACAACGAAGTAAGAAACAATTATCTTTTCATTTTCTATTTTTTCACCATTAAAAGCGTTAACCCATTCCCCAACAAAAATCCTGGATGCACACCCTCTCCCCTAAATTTAGGAAAAATCTTATAGCTAAAATCGCTAAATTTCGAAGAGAAATGGTTAGACACTGAAGTAAGAAACAATTATCTTTTCATTTCTATTTTGTCACCATTAAAAGTGTTAACCCATTCCCCAACAAAAATCCTGGATACATGCTCCCTCCCCTAAATTTAGGAAAATTGTTATAGCTAAAATCGCTAAAATGTCAAAGAGAAATGGTTAGACACTGAAGTAAGAAACAATTATCTTTTCATTTCTATTTTGTCACTCTTAAAAGTGCTAACCCCCTCCCCAACAAAAATCACGGATTCACGCCCCCGCCCCTAAATTTAGGAAAATTAACCCACCCTAGGTCTATTGCTAATTTGCAGACAAAATTAGCTGACCGCTATTTTCAGACAAACACTGAATTACGTAAAAGCACTGAAAACCTCGATTGCCTAAAACCAGCTAATGTATACAGACAGGAAAAGGGGTGACAGTTAATTATAGGCTTCGCGCTGGAGCATTATGTCAAAACAGAACGCTTAATAACAACAGTGACGGAAGTCTCAGTTAGAGAAAAGATTGCAATATGGAAAAGCTAAATTTTTCGAGAGGATAATTATTTCTTTTTGCGATAATTTGGTTGTAAAAACAATGATGAAGGGGGGTTAGGTTTTGAGGATATAAGAACACCTTTTATGTTTTCTATCGAGTATGAAGATTGTAGTGATGTTTGTATTGTATGGTGGGGGGGATTTACCTGAATATACTGGAGGGTGACCACGGAAAATAATTTTATTTTTAAAATAAAAACGGAACTTACATGGTAAATTGAGGTTGCCAATGCTTCTAATTCATCAAATTTATCCATTGTTGTTTGAACTATGTCAAAATACTTTCTGATAATTTAATCACATTGCATATCTGTTATATACGAAATCTCAAGGGCGAATTGTTATATAACGGGGAAATCATATGTATCCAGCCCTCTGATTGGCTGAGAAGGAAACACGTGATCTAACTGTTTCCTGGAAACTCATAACATTTGCCTCGAGCAACAAAAACAGCAACATCAAATGGTGTTTTCTATTTTTGGACACCATGACATTCGCCTCGAGCATGTACATGTCCAAAACAACAACAAATGCTGTTTTCTATTTCTGAAAACTCATAACATTCGCTGAGAGTGTACACTTACAACAACAATAACAACATCGACCTTGACATTCGCTGAGAGCGTACACTTACAACAACAAAAACAACATCGACCTTGACATTCGCTGAGAGCGTGCACTTACAACAACAACAACATCAACACCTTTGGAAATTTAGGTCATTGCCACACTTTGATTACGCAATCAATTTCTCAGAAATCCATCTCCCCTAGGGACTCTATGCCCATATTAGGACCATAAACCACGTGGTCCTGTTCGGACCTTTAGGGTCATCTCTACTATTTTCTCAGATTTTTGGTTTTGGGTCGGTAACAAATAAAACAATAAACTGAAAGAATTTTATATATTTAGAGGCAGCATAAAAAGCCAATACTATCTGTGTAAAAATTGTTCTGAGATTTCCAGTTTTAGTTTTGGTGAGTATTCGTCCAAGCCACTTTTTATTTCCAGTTTTTTTTTTATTACAAACTATTTTATAATATTATCTAGTGAAATTTTTTTTTCAGAACCTGTTCGTTTTATTTAATTGAATAGGACACTAAAAAGAAAGACGGTTAGTTTGGCAGCTCGATAGTAAGTTTAAATTTTGTTTTTCTTTCGCTATTCTATTTTTTTTCTAGTGTCTGAATATATAAGGGATTTAAGTTCGAGGGAGGGAGAATTGTATCGTTATGAAAGAGGTGTATTTTACATGGTGATTATAAAATCAATGCCTGGTATCTATGCAGGCAGGATTATTTTTGAGTATCTCTACTCCTTCTGTAAACTATTCTAAGGTGTAGGAAATTGCAGAAGGACAAGCCTACGTCTGTTGTAATCTACAAAAGCAGTAAATCTTTCTGTAATTTTGGATTGAGTTTGAAGTTTATTTAAGATTAAACGCATAATAATTAAATGTATTATTGATTAATTAAATTGATCCCTTTGCCAGGAATCCTTGTCATTTAAAATTAACTATATTTTGTCTCATTTTGTATGCAATTTAATTGATCTTTTTATTTAAGACTTGCAACTGTCCAAATACTTTACAACCGGTTAATACGCTCCCGGAAAATGTAACCCCCCCCCCCCATGAACAATAAAGTTTTAGAAATTAGAGAATTTTTTTGAGTTTTATTTTTGTAATTTCCGTAGGGAGAAGGCGTTTTGTTACTTGTGTATTATGGGCAACTCCCTCAAGTTTACGCTGCGCAAAACTCAAGAACAAATGCCTGGAAAATTACCCCATGAAAAATTTCTCTCGTGAAAATCCCCCAGCCCTGAAAAATACCCCTAGAAAATACAAACCCAGTTGAAAATTTCTCCTCGGAAATTTTCCACAAACAGCTCCATATGCAAAATTGAGACGACAAAGAGAGAGTATGACAGATAAAAAAGGTTTCACATAGAAATTCTGTTAGATTCCCCTAGCGCAAGATTTCTCAAGGAAATATAACCCCCGGAAACTTCCCTCTCAACGGAAAATTCTCCTCACGGATAAATACCCCTCCTACTCATAAAAATGTTAGTATACTTCCCAATAAAATGTTTCTATGTATGCAATGGGCAAATTTCCAAAGTTACAGCTCTATCCCCAGAGGCTGTGGAGAGTCATGGTGTCTCCATAGGTATAGTTGCTAGACCTTTCATTTATGCTGACAGAAATGTCGTGGCTATCTCAAAATTCTTGTCAAACGACGTTAGGGAAAAGGGGCATGGGAGGAGAGTAGTTGTGATCCAATCTTATTGTTCACTTTAAAAGGGCAGTAGAGCTTTTAATTTACGTTCAAATCATCCATTTAATTTACTGACAAAACCACCCCTGGGAAAAATAAATAGTAAAACTAACACGCTCATCGGATTGGAAATTGACAGTTCTAGTGCCCTTTCAAATAATCGAAAGTGACTGGAGGGCAGAGACACCCCCCCTAGGCCAATCATATCCGCAAAACACTTACATTAAGACTACTACTAATGCGTCAGCTCTTTTTATAGCTTTGAGTTTACGGATAAATAGATTCAGCGTGTTTAGCCAGAGTGGAATTAGATATTAATATAAGTACAATATTGTTAACTGGTGGAAACTCAAATAAGAAGAACTTTCGGTCCAGAATGCTTATATTTGAAATTAATCCTTACTCTGATTATTATTTTCTTTTCATAAAAGTCATATCTAACCTCACCCTGTTGTCATTTCCCTGCCGCGTTGAGGCGACGCTGAAAGTACCTTTGATTTCGTTTGTTTTGCAAACTATATACGTATTATTTAACAAAATTAGTATTATCCAGCATAACTTCCAAATCAATACCACAAGGGAAGGCCTACCACCATAACTAGCATGACACGCACCATGAAAATAAAGCTTACAAACAATAAAGACAAACTGAAAACTACGTATATTTGGCTATAAAATACTCTCATTTGTCTATCTATCTAATATGCAGAATTAATGTACCAAACACATTTTGTATGCAGACCCGCTATGCTTACCCCCCCCCCCCCTAATGTGCAAATCTATAGCGCAAACTTATTTCTAAAGTAACGAAGAAACTAACAAAAAACCGGTGTGTTCTCGAATGTTATATAGCGTAAACTTGAGTGAGTGGCGCATAATACACAAGTACCAAAATTCCTTTCCCCTACGGAAATAAACAAATAAAACTCAAATAAAATTCTTAAATTTGGAAAGCCTTTTTTCCACGGGGGGTATTTTTTGGGGAGAGGGGTATTTTCCAGGGGGATAGTTTCCCAGAGGGTATTTTCCGCGGGGGATTTTCAGAGGAGGTTATTTTACTGGGAGGGGGGGGGGTTAAGGGGATATTTTTCGCTGTTTTTTTTCAGGGGGTATTAGTAGTAACCATCTTTTGAATTTGAGGACTTTATGTTCTTTCAGGTTTTTCCAGTAGGTAATTCTATTCTAGAGATTATTGAACTCATTCCATGATTAATGATCATAAACAATTATATGATTGGTGACTAAATAAAAGGAAGATTCTTCGTTAAACATCTTATTAGCGAAATACTTTAATTCCAAGAGAATAGTTTTTATTTGAGAGGACAATTTTGGAGAAAAAAAAAATGATTAGTGAATTTAAATATTTGTATATTAATGATGGAAACGACAGCAGCAGCAACGATACACGATTACCCAATGTAGCTGTCGAAATAACTGCTGGTTGTAGACTATGTCTTGAATGGGACATTATGTATGCGCGATACGTGATATCATTAAGCAAATTTAAGCAGGAGGAGCAGCTATGTTTTGCTGGAAAAGTAAATATTCTCCATATAGATAAACTTCGGTCAGCATTAGATGTCCTATCGAAATATATTGATGAGAACAAAATGCATCAGTGAATATTATTTTTGTAATTATGATCCATAAAATTATTTCTAAATCGATGGTATTTTTTCTTTCTATAGTAGACAAGCGTATATTTCCTAGAGTAGAAAAAAGAAATTCTGGTTAGTCTGAAGTTGGTTGTGAGAGATTTAGGACTCTAATAAATTGAAAGATTCGGGAAAGAGTGAATCATGAGGAATCTAGATCTTATGGACAAACATTTAGTTCTAGACTATGATTATCTAGAGTTGTCTATTCAAAGGAAGATAGTTTCTTGGGGAATGCTTCTCGATATAATAAAAAATGATTCCCCGCCGTTAGAGCATTGCTAGAAACTTCTAGAATGTAACACAAATGAATTTACAATTTTTATTTATATATTGATCACGACACTACAAAGTGATATTGGGAATATTCTTTTAAACATTAGTTTATAAATTTAGAACTTTTTTTCTTAAGAAAGATGGGGCTCAAGAATGATTTACTCTCTCTCTCTATCTCAGACAATTTTTTGATGTTGCTAACTCAGTTTCATTGTGACAGTGAGAGTATTAACACATAACAAAATGTTCCATACATGTCCGTTATGTATGTACACACAGGGCAGCTGGTCATCATGTGAGAATTGCACAATGATTGAGGAGTATGATGAAAAGTATAGATTATGCAACCCATGTAAATTGCATAGAGGATATGCTATACAAATTAAAGGCTGTAATTTCTGTCTTGAGGAGGTGTGTGACTCTCATCCTAGAGGACACCTATACTCCAAGTGTCATTATGATAAATGGAAGTAGTGGGAAAATAAATATCCCAGTATGATTGGAAAGAATCCTGACCGTGATTTTAGTTTATTGGTACTAGATTAGTATCGTCGTGGTTTTAGATTGTTCTGGGAGGAGGAACCAGGTCAACGATTCAACTGTTGGAACAACAAGAGAATATGGTTTCTAATTCATCGTTGTGAAGACAATGGGGGTTTTGATTATAACCCCACTGATTTAGATTAGGCAGCGACAGAGTGTGATTCGACACTTGAGAACACATCTTGTTAAATTTCTTCAAATTGACTCCTTGAAAATCTTTGGGTATATAGAAAAAATGAAGATAACGTAATCGAATATACAAATATACATTACAATAGAGAAACCAAACTCTACTCTAGTAAATGTGACCCATACTATGCAGTACATCAAAATCGGTACACTGTGAATTCAGATAATCTACCTGCACTAGTTGTTGTCGAAAAATACCTAGTAGTAGTGGATGAAATCTAAAGAGTAGAAAAGTGATTTTATCATGTATATAAATTTTTTTTTTTTATTAATAAACAATTTCACATAAATTTTTTTAAACTTTTATTGTCAGGGCACTAAAATAAATATTAAATACAGTTGTACGTATATTATCCACTATAAAGTCGTTCAAGTGAAGTAAGTCAAAGTAGATGTTGAGAAAATGCTTGTAGGTGTAGACACGACATCTGAACATGAAAAACAGTAGTGCATGAAAGCCACATGTCTTAGTCATTAAATCCTTTACTCTTCGTTTATTTTGAACAATCGTTTTCCCCCTGCTTTCAATATAGTTTCTGATGTATGGAGTTTATAATTTAAACGACAGGCCAAGAGGATCACAAAAATCAATTTTCTTTACTGTTTGAAAGAAGAAGAGCCCCTAACCGGTCGTCACTGTCGATGAAATGCTTTTAACAATGATTAGGGCCTTGTTAACATTTGGAATTTTTTCAATGAAGTCCGATGGTCTGCAATATTACTTCTGCTGGGACATGTCTGGATCCATACTAAATACGTTGATTATTTAGTTTGTGTTCATGGTCCTAGCTCTAGTAGAAAACTGCCGTTGGATGTGATTTCCCAATAGGTTTCAAATTCATAATAACTCAATAGGTTATTATGAATTTATTCATAATAAAAAATACAACATTTACATGGGGATACAGAGAAAAAACACTTTTTTTGTTTATTTATAGAGAAAAAAATACAACATTAAATTAGAGAGAGCACTTGAAAAAAAAATACACTTTTTTAAATTTATTCATAATAAAAAAATAAAATATTTATATGGGATGCACACAGAGAGAAAAAACACTTTTTTTGCTTACAGAGAAAAAAAACATTAAATTGGTGAGAGAGCACTTGAAAAAAAAAAATCTGCTCTAAGTCCAAAAAAAAAAAGATAACTTTGGTGACGGAGCGCCCCCCGCGCTGGCGGCGGCCGGCCCCCCCCCCGGGCCGCGAGGCA
>NC_142795.1:61571825-61582314 GCF_049724085.1 Artemia sp. Qi Xiang Cuo | reverse complement strand
GAACTTTGAAGAATCAAGAAAATGTATCTGTGACAAGGTAAACCACAACCAAACACTACTGAAATATTCCAACTCTTGCATTTCAACGAATGAAATTCAAAAAGAACTTTGAAAAATCAAGAAAATGTATCTGTGACACTTTAAACCACAACCTCACACTACTGAAATATTCCAACTCTTGCATTTCAAAGAAAGAAATTCAAAAATAGCTTAGAATAATCATTAAAAAGTATCTGTGACAATGAACAACACATAAAAACACTATTGAAATATTCCAACTCTTGCATTTCAATGAAAGAAATTCAAAATAAACTTTGAAAAATCAGGAAAATGTAACTGTGACATGGTAAACCACAACCAAACACTAGTGAAATATTCCAACTCTTGCATTTCAATGAAAGAAATTCAAAATAAACTTTGAAAAATCAGGAAAATGTAACTGTGACATGTTAAACTACAACCAAACACTAGTGAAACATTCCAACTCTTGCATTTCAACTAAAGAAATTCAATATGAACTTTGAAACATGAAGGTACTGTAACTGTGACAAGGTAAACCTCAACCAAACACTACTGAAATATTCCAACTCTTGCATTTCAACGAAATAAATTAAAAATGAACTTGGAAAAATTAAGTGAATGTAACTGTGACAAGGTAAACCTCTACCGAACACTACTGAAATATTCCAGCTCTTGCATTTCAAAGAAATAAATTCAAAATTAACTTTGAAAAATAAAGTTAATGTAACTGTGACATGGTAAACCTCTAACAAACACTACTTAAATATTCCAACTCTTGAATTTCAAATAAAGAAATTAAAAATGAACATTTAAAAATAAAGATAATTTACCTGAGACAATGTAAACCTCAACCAAACACTAGTGAAATATTCCAACTCTTGCATTTCAAAGAAAGAAATTCAATATGAACTGTGAACAATATATTTGATGTAACTTTGACATGGTAAACCACTACCATCCACTAGTGAAATATACCAACTCTTGCATTTCAAAGAAATAAATTCAAAATGAACTTTGAAACATAAAGTTAATGTAACTGTGACACTTTAAACCGCAACCAAAAACACTAATGAAATATTCCAACTCTTGCATTTCAAAGAAAGAAATTCAAAATGAAATATGAAAAATAACGAAAATGTAAGTTTGACAAGGTAAACCACGACAAAACACTACTGAAATATTCCAACTCTTGCATTTCAATGAAAGAAATTCAAAATGAACTTTGAAAAATAAAGAAAATGTAACTGTGACAAGGTAAACCACAACAAAACACTACTGAAATATTCCAACTCTTGCATTTCAAAGAAAGAAATTCAAAATGGACTATCAAAAATAAAGTGAATGTAACTGTGACATGGTAAACAGCAACAACACACTACTGAAATATTCCAACTCTTGCATTTCAACGAAAGAAATTCAAAATTTACTATCAAAAATAAAGTTAATGTAACTGTGACAGGATAAACTACAACAACACACTAGTGAAATATTCCAACTCTTGCATTTCAACGAAAGAAATTCAAAATGAACTATGAAAAATTAAGTTAATGTATCTGTGACATGGTAAACTACAACATCACACTACTGAAATATTCCAACTCTTGCATTTCAACGAAAGAAATTCAAAATGAACTTTGAAAAATCAATAAAATGTAACTGTTACAAGGTAAACCACAACCAAACACTACTGAAATATTCCAACTCTTGCATTTCAATTAAATAAATTAAAAATGAACTTTGAAAAAATCAGACCTTGGGTGGAGGGAGGGGCCGGGGGCAGGGGGTCGTTCTGTGTCTCAATGCACAAAAAAAGTATAAAAAATGGGGAGGGAATGGGGGGGGGGAGAGGGGAGGAGGAGAAAGAGGGAGGAGGAGGAGGAGGAGGTGGGAGGAGGTGGGAGGAGGAGGAGGAAGGAGGTGGGAGGAGGAGGAGGAGGAGGAGGAGGAGGAGGAGGGAGGATGGAGGAGGAGGAGGAGGAGGAGGTGGGAGGAGGAGGAGGAGGAGGGGGCCGGGGGAGGGCCTTTGGGGCACAGGGCGGGCCTGGGGGGCACAGGGAGGGCCTGGGGGGGGCGGTGGGACATTTGGGGACCGGTGGCGGGCCTTTGGGACCCCGTTGGTCCTTTGGGAGCTCGATGGGCCTTGGGGGGGCCCGGGGATGGCCGTTGAGGGTCTGGGGTGGGCCTTTGGAGGCGCCGGTGGCCCTTTGGGAGCTTGGGGGACCTTTGAGTGTCCGGGGGGGCAGTTGGGGGCCGGGGGGACATTTGGGGCCCGGGGGTGGGCCTTGGGGTGCCCGGTGGACCTTTGCGGACCGGGGGCTTCCTTCGGGGTTGGGGTATGAGGATTGGAATCCTTTGGGGTTGGGGTAGAGGACCTCACAACACTGTTCAAATTTAACTTGTGTATTATAACGAGCACACTCGAAACCTCTTCTAAAACCCTTTCTAAAATCTTCTTTCAAAATGTCTCTAACGGTTTCGCCGAAATAATCACATAAAATGGATAAAACCGTGTCGCCCAAATAATCCCTAGACGTAATTTCAGCGTGTTCCTTTTGTATGACATCTGTGCGCTAACGCATTTCAAATTTCTAGGAAACCCTTTCCTACGTTAATCTCTTCATCTCATAAATTTTCCTAGCTAAACTATTAGGGTTTCGTTAGAATATCAATTTACCTCTCCGACTTAAAGCTCCGTGAAGCCGTATTTAAAAATAGAATTTCTATCTCTTTAGAATTCACTTCCCCTTCGATTACGCAATCAATTTCTCGGAAATTCACTTCCCCCTCGAGTCCTAGATCAATAACATTGTTCCCGTTAGAATTCAATGCGCATGTGCAACCTTCGCCCCGGAGCTATTACACATAGAAACATCAAATAACTCGACCTTGGAGAAAGAGGTCATTGACCGATTACGCAATCATTCTCACTAATGACTCTATGCCCTTATTTGGTGTGGGCGTCGGAATTTGTAAAAAAAGTGTCCGGATCGGGATTCGAAGGGGTATTGTGGGCGTCGGAGTAGCACCTCCCCCTCTACTGAAGTAGTAGTAACAATAGTAGCAGTAGTGTTAATGGCACTAGTAGTATGTAGATGTTCCTTTCTGGTCAGTTGAATATACCCCTCATGATGCCCCGGAAGTTTCATCTTTATATGGTAAGCCGTTCCAAACACATTGCTGATACGCCCTTTTGGCAATCTGTACGCACATAGTATGTTTTGATTTAGGTCAACTTTCCCCTCAGCATTTCCTCATATATGAATTTCATTATCCTCAACCTTGGTAGTACCCGCTACAAAAGCAGTAGTTTTCGGGGAAGTTGTGGCAGTAGTAATAGTAGTGGTAGTGGTAAGAGTATTAGCAGATAAATATTGCCTTTTTGGTCAATTGATCTTATTCTCTTATTAATTCCTGAAACTTCCAAAGTATAATACTCAGTCATTCCTGACAACCTGTATGCGCATAACATGTTTTGGTTTAGTTCAACTATCTCTTCAACATTCTCCGAAAGAATCACCTAAATGGCCTTCATCTTTTTGGAAAGTAAAGGTCAAACATGCCCACCTTGCCCTGGGGGATATGGGGGGCATCTCCAAAGACATTATTTCTGAAGCCTCAATTATTCTAAACAAAGTATCTGTCTCAAAATTTTGATTGGATGTACTTGGGAATTGATGGATGTGTGGGGGAGGGGGTTGGCTGCCCTCCAGTCAATTTTGACTCTTGAAAAGGGCAGTAGAACTTTGAATTCCACTAAAATCTCATATACTCCCAGAGAATAGCTTACAGCCTTTGCCCCTGGGCTTTAGGAGTTGGTGTCACCCTCGAGGTACTGTTATACGATCTGTAGGCCATTTAGAACAAAGAGTTTATCTCAAAATTCCGATCTGATGTACTTGGGGAAAAGAGAACATGAGGTAGGATCTAGTTGCCCACAATCACTTTTGAATTTTAAAAAGGGCACCAGAACTTACGATTTACGGTTGACTGAGCCCCCTCCAAGGTTTATACGAGCACCCCTTCCACAAAAACCTTACATGGTAACAATAGGCAACTAGCATTACCTATAACCTTTGCCCTGAGGGCTGTTGGGGGTATACAACTTCAAAGGCATAATTACTGGATCTTTCAACCATTCTGAACAAAAGGGCTGTCTCAAAGCTTTGATAAGATGTGTTCAGAGAAATGATCGGCGTGGAGGGTGGGGACTGGTTACCCTCTAATCACTTTTGACTTTTAAAAAAGGCTCTAGAACTTTCAGTTTCCAATCGAATGAACTCCTTTCATAATTTCTATGACATCCCCTTCTATATGTGCCCTGGTCAGAAAAGAAAATAAAGAAATAAATAATACATTATGCCCACTTCGATCTTTACTTAGGCAGCGCTATTAGGCTGCCTAGGATTTTAGTTTGATACTGCCAATTTTTTCTCTCTTTTCATTTTTTTAACTATTAACCGTCGACAAACTTTGTACCCCTCCTTGGGAAAACCTTACACATGTATTTAAATTTCAAACAGAAAAATTTAGTTGGTTGACATTATCAAACAGTTCGTGGTAACGAACTGTAAGTAAGGAGCAACTCGGCTCAATAATAACCGAAACTCTAAAAAAAAGAAATTTTGATACCAATAGATACATCATGAGAATTGAATTTTTATGTTGGTTTCAAATATATAAGTTTCATCAAGTTTAGTAATACCCATCAAAAGTTACGAGCCTGGGAAAGTTTGTCCTTTTTTCGAAAAAGGGGGAAACACCCCGTAAAAGTCATAGAATCTTAAAAATCACACCATCAGATTGAGAGAATCCGATAACCCTACTGTAGACGTTTCAAGCTCCTATCTGCAAAAATGTGGAATTCTGTATTTCTTGCCAGAAGAAAGATCCCGGATGTGTGTTTTTTCTTCAGAGAAAAAACAATGCCAAACTGCGAAGAAAGAAAAAGAACTTATTAAACAATTCACGAAAAAAGATACACATCAATTCTGGAAAGCTGTACATAGGTCGCTGAAGGGAGAGGCACACAAGACATGTTCTTTGGAACCTGAACAGTGGGAACAGTACCTCAGGACACAATCGGTAAACGGAAACCGAATGAAAGAAGATCTCCAAAACATTTTACCAGAAATTATACCTTTTGGACCCCTGAAAGAAGGATACACGTAATTGATAGCACCAATTTCAGATCAGGAGATAAGGGAGGCTATGAAATCAGCTAAAGAAAAAGCTAGAGGTCGAGACAGAATTCCACTACGAGTATGGAAAAAGGCAAAAGAGGTATGTATACCCATTTTAACTGTCATTTTCAGCCACATATTTTTATTGTGCAGCTGGCCAATAGAATGGACAACATCCAAAGCTGTATTATTATATAAAAAAGGAAATAGGAAAGAATTCTCGAATTACAGACTGATTCAGATTTCTCCTATAGTTAGTAATATGTTTTGTAAGATAGTAGATAGTCGGCTAAGAAAATGGCTAGAAGAATTAGGGAAATTAATAGAGGAGCAGGGCGGGTTTAGGAAAGAAGGGGGTACAATAGAGCAAATTTTTATTTTGCATAGTATATTTAGAAAAGGAATCATGAAAAGAGGGGGTAGGATTTACGTAGCGTTCCTGGACGTAAGAGGGGCTCTTGATAATGTGACATATAAGAGCTATAAGTCTAGTAAATCTACGAAACTCTGGGAAAAAATTGCAATGTAAAAGATTTTTACACTGTCTTGTAGAGAAAAAAAAAATTCTATACAACATGTCAAAAGTCTCCAAAAATCCCCTTGGCGGAACAGGGTAAAAAACAGGGGAAAAGGGGCGAAATTGGAAAAATTCAGGGGTAGATTTATTGTGCGCTCGAATTTCACGTCTGCTCTTTTTCTGCTAACTCGAAAAAAGGAAGTTATATTGTTTTATCGCTGGACTTAGTTCGACTTCCCCCTTTAGTGGGGAAGGGAGAGGGGAAACAGTATCCTCGAGAGTTGTGCGATATGGCTGGTGAAAATGTTGCCCCCAAAAATTTTTGACTCGCTGATTTAAAAAAACATGGTATTAGATTCGTATCTAGCTTTTCTGCAGTGTTTTCACCGTAGGGGAGACAATACATCGGGCCTTCGGAACACGTGGGCAGATTTACTTCGACTCTATAATAGAAACATAAGACAAAACTAAATGTAAAAAAATGAAACATATCAGGTAAATTCGGTAGTGACAGCAAAATATATTTACGGTTTTGACTGAACTATAAAGGATGAGATCCAGGATTTGTACTAAACATCGTCTTCTTCATCGTTATCAACAAAAACATCTTTATTGGAATACGCAATCCCTTGGCAGTCTTTGTAAACAAGTGTTAAATGAAATCCATTTTTTTGGAAAATACAGCGTAAGCTGTCAAAGCTGGAACGAATTCAGCTGTAACGAATAACGTGTAGCAGATGAGGCGGAGTAGGTCCGATGTGTAGGTCTAAATGCTTGATGGTTTTTTGGGAATGGCAGGACAACCTGCTTTCCTATCCCAAACAAACGGGACGTCGCGGTTCAACCAAGACAATTGTTGTTAACAAAAACAGAGTTACAAACCGGTTCCAGCGATCTTTGGATAAAGTTGATTTGCCAATATATAGTTGACAGTGCTCTTGACTTGGTTTTGGTTTCGAAGTAGAGATCCCTGGCTTCCGGAGGCAGGTGATGGAGGAGAATAATCAATGAATCAGTGTCGTTTCCGACTACTGTGGTCATCCTTCCCTTGGATGCGTTAACACCTGTTAATGCAATCAGAAAGCGCTTCTCTCTCTGCACGAAGGACAGTAAGGCTGGCTTTGACAAGCTTCTTACAAATAGCTCGAATAATGTTCTGCATATTTTTGGGATTCCGCAATAAGTCCTGCTTCTTCCTTTGCAGTTTCAAACTCAGCGTGAAAGCTAGGTGACATCTTTGGTAGACCTGAAGTTTAACCATCAAAGACGACGGAAGCATTTGGATACTTCTGTGTCATGAATAAAACGTAACTGTTGCAAATCTGTTCCAAAGTGTTTCTTGTTTTCCACGAAATATGCTGGAGCGGTCATCCACCATCGATAACGTATTTTTCCGGCTATTTGTATAGGACGTTCACAGGTTCTGCCTTTGCTAATTTTCAAGTAGCTTTCACTAGTTCCGTTTTATCTGGATGTTGCGGCAGGCCTGACGATTTGAAAAGGGCAGTAGGATAGCTGGAAAGTTCGAATCTGAGTGTTTCTTCCATATCCCCTCCGGCTGTATTTGCACTGCTGCAAGACACCGGAACAGAAGACTTGCGTCAATTTGCATGTCTTCACCGTCAACTTCGGAAGTGATGCCTTGATAGGCAATCGTAATCACTTTGCTTTTGCGCTTGAAGATCTAACGATCGTCATCGGCGTCTTCCATTGACTTCAGAATTTCTTTTCCTATCGCCTTTGCTGCATCCGCGTTGACACCCCTTGCGGCTGTCATACCATTCGATATATTGCGCAATTGAGTGCAGTTGTCGCACGGACAGGATTGCGTATAAAAGCTAGTAAAGCCTTTATATCCTTTCTATCTCTTTCTATCCGAGCTGGTCGTGCAGAAAGGTGCTGGTCGGATGAGACATACTCCACGCTGCTGAGTCGATGCATAAGCTTAATAATTTCAGCCCGCACTAGTACTGGCATTGTCAAGATCAACCTTTAGGTCTCACTCGTTCCTTTTTCTTTTGCCAGTCCCTTGCTTCTTTTCAGTAACATTATGAGTACTTGCTGAATTACTATGTCAGGAGAGAGCTCAGTCTAAAATCTATCGCTTCTTCAAATGACAAACATCCCATCCGTGACGTCTTTATACAGCTTCTGGGTACATTCTTTCATCTCTTCCATTTACTGAAGAAATTTGCTCACCGATTTCATATACAGGTTGTGTCCTGCAGCTGCAAAGTAAGGGAGCATCTCAGAGAGTGCTTGAAGACACTGCACCCAGTTTCCGGTCCATTCTGCCCCGATGGCCTTCTTAAGCAATCCGAACATTTCTGAATGCTTAAGCCATATTTTTGCAGTCCTGTTATTCTGCAGTATGTCTTGAAACTCCATCATTCACGTTTGGATTCGACACACTACGTCTGCGTTGGATGCATCTTCAAGGTTTACTTCCTCATTCAGTAGAGCTTTGCATATTGCCGAAGCTTCTGCAAAGTCTGGATGACTCACACGTATGTCATCTGTGCAGTTGAAACCATACGATTTCCAAATGAGAATGATCGGCATTGCTGAATCTATAAGCTCGAGCGTTCTCATGGCTCTTGAAGCAGCCTTACCACTAAGGATATGCTAAATGGTGTTACCGGCATATTGGCATTCGAGCACTTCTTTTATTCCTTTTTCCGTCATCAAGTGCCCGATCGCTCCCAGAAAGCTTATACGGCAATGGAGACCACTGATTATTGGAATTGCTGCCTGGAGATGACTATCAGCAGGCTCAGCATTGATGATTTTCACCGCTATCATGCACAAAGACTGGTCGAAAGTAACAACTGGTACCAATCCGTGCTGGTGTTTTTTATCGGAGATAAAACGTAAGGTCGTGTATACACAAGAAAGAAAGGAGGGATTATAGTCGATCATAGGGAGAAAAAAACAATCGAGGAAGCACCTTTGTATGACCCATGGTCAAATGCTTGCATAAATCCACTCCATCCAACCCGTTTCGTGTCATCTATCCAGCTTGCATGCTAAAGTAGGTCAATGCCATCGATCTTGTCATCGAAGATGATGGTCAGGATTTGGTTTTACACAAGACTGTTCTTCTGTTTGCTTCCGTTGTAGAAGAAGAAAGGTACTTGTATAACCAGCTGGAGTACTTCAGAGCTTACAACTGCTCTTGGGATTATGATTGGAAATTTGGGTAGGCTTGGTGTGGCAGTAGCTAGCATGTCTACCCCATGGAAAGTACCTTTTCTGTCGATAGGGCAAAAGTTGTGGTCGACATTGTCGCCAGTGAACTGCATGAAAGTTTTAGAAGCCATCCCTGGAAATTCTGTACCATGAGTTACTGCGGCAGAACGCTCGAATCGAAGTACTTCAGAGTAAGAAGTAGAAAATCCTAGCCTATTCAGTTGGTCGATGAGAAAACGTAAATCAGATTGTTGGTGTTGCTGGACTCCAAGGTATACTTGTAAAGGAGTGAGCAAAGATTGGGGAAGCCTGCCTTATGGCTTGACCGATTGAACCTACCAGTAGGTAGTGAATCTCCAGCAAACAGTAAAAGAGAAGCACCAGGGAATAGGATATTGAACTCTCGTCAAAACAGTGTTAGAGGGTTTTAAAACCGAGTTGATAGACTTTTGTCTCCTCTCCAAATTCTGTAGAGCCGTCTGACTATCTTTTCCCTTTAGAGAATATCTTGATTTCGCCCTCTTTTCCCTAGCAACTGGAAAACGGGGGAAATGACTAATGACAGAGCAATCAAAGTGACATATTCATGCTTTTCTTACTGGGAAACCCCATAAAACAAGTCTTGCAGACTGCTGTACAGGATCTTTATTTACCCCCTCTTTTCCCCTGTAAGTGGGGAAACGGGAAAAGACTTATTAAACAGCAATAAAAAACGTATATTCCATCTTTTTGGACCCAAGAGCATCAGGAACGCCATTCTCAGCCATACTCTATAAAGGTGATTTTATAGAGATCAAAAAAGAATTCGTGTATTTAGGGATTAAGTTTTTTTGGAATTGTAAGTGTGCAGGAGTTTAAGCATAGAGTACAAAAGGGAAATATGTGTATTCATTCAATTTTAAAAAGTGAGGTTGGAAAGATTAGGGATTTAGCACTGCATAAATATTTATTTCGGACTAAACTCCTCCCGGTTATGTATTACGGGTCTGAGCTGTGGGGTCTTAGATAAAAGGAGGAGTTGGAGAGAATGCAAAGGAATTAATTTAAGCGAGTTTTTAGGGTCCATAAATCCACTCACAGTGTTGTACTGTAGGGGGATTTAGGACTAAGTAGGTTAAGAAAAGATAGGTTAACAAGAATGGTGAAGTGTTGGATACAAATTTTATGAAGTAAAAACAGGCTAGCAGAAGAAGCGTATTTTAATTCGTTGGAGGATAAGATAGAGGTAGGGTGGCCGCAAGAAATTAGAAAAAATTAGATGAAGTAGGATATTCGTATTTTTGGAATGACGGTAAGGGACCAAATTCGGATACAGCGGTTGATAAGGTAAATAAAAGGTTGCACGATCAAGGAATACAGCTGTGACCGGCTTGGAAGGAGACCCTGAGATCTCTGAGTCTGTATAATACGGTGAAAGAAACATGGGAGGAAAGAATTTTATTTTAAGTTGGGATTGAAAGGGGAAGAAATAAAATGGATTTTGAATTTATGGGAGGGTCGATTAATATTGGGGAAAGGGAGAGGAAATTTGGGGGTCAAAGTGTTAACCCAGTCCCTTGTCCGATGTGTGGGGAAGATGATT
>NC_142795.1:61564325-61569325 GCF_049724085.1 Artemia sp. Qi Xiang Cuo | reverse complement strand
AAAACTGTGAGTGGATTTATGGACCCTCAGAACTCTCTTAAATTAATTTCTTTGTATTCTCTCTAACTCCTCACTTTCTCTGAAACCCCCAACTCACACCTGTAATGCATAACCGGGAGGAGTTTAGTCTAAATAAATATTTATGCATTGCTAAATCCCTAATCTTTCCAACCTCACTTTTTAAAATTAAATGAATACACATATTTCCCTTTTGTACTCTATGCTTAAACTCCTGCACACTTACAATTCCAAAAAAACTTAATCCCTAAATACACGAATTCTTTTTTGATCTCTATAAAATCACCTTTATAGAGTATGGCTGAGAATGGCGTTCCTGATGCTCTTGGGTCCAAAAAGATGGAATATACGTTTTTTATTGCTGTGTAATAAGTCTTTTCCCGTTTCCCCACTTACAGGGGGAAAAGAAGGGGTAAATAAAGATCCTGTACAGCAGTCTGCAAGACTTGTTTTATGGGGTTTCTCAGTACGAAAAGAATGAATATGTCACTTTGATTGCTCTGTCATTAGTCATTTCCCCCGTTTTCCAGTTGCTAGGGAAAAGAGGGCGAAATCAAGATATTCTCTAAAGGGAAAAGATAGTCAGACGGCTCTACAGAATTTGGAGAGGAGACAAAAGTCTATCAACTCGGTTTTAAAACCCTCTAACACCGTTTTGACGAGAGTTTAATATCCTATTCCCTGGTGCTTCTCTTTTACTGTTTGCTGGAGATTCACTACCTACTGGTGGGTTCAATTGGTCAAGCCATAAGGCAGGCTTCCCCAATCTTTGCTCACTCCTTTACAAGTATACCTTGGAGTCCAGCAACACCAACAATCTGATTTACGTTTTCTCATCGACCAACTGAATAGGCTAGGATTTTCTACTTCTTACTCTGAAGTACTTCGATTCGAGCGTTCTGCCGCAGTAACTCATGGTACAGAATTTCCAGGGATGACTTCTAAAACTTTCATCCAGTTCACTGGCGACAATGTCGACCACAACATTTGCACTATCGACGGAAAAGGTACTTTCCATGGGATGGGCATGCTAGCTACTGCCACACCAAGGCTACCCAAATTTCCAATAATAATCTCAAGAGCAGCTGTAAGCTCTGAAGTACTCCAGCTGGTTATACAAGTACCTTTCTTCTTCTACAACGGAAGCAAACAGAAGAACAGTCTTGTGTAAAACCAAATCCTGACCATCATCTTCGATGACAAGATCGATGGCATTGACCTACTTTAGCATGCAAGCTGGATAGATGACACGAAACGGGTTGGATGGAGTGGATTTATGCAAGCATTTGACCATGGGTCATACAAAGGTGCTTCCTCGATTGTTTTTTTCTCCCTATGATCGACTATAATCCCTCCTTTCTTTCTTGTGTATACACGACCTTACGTTTTATCTCCGATAAAAAACACCAGCACGGATTGGTACCAGTTGTTACTTTCGACCAGTCTTTGTGCATGATAGCGGTGAAAATCATCAATGCTGAGCCTGCTGATAGTCATCTCCAGGCAGCAATTCCAATAATCAGTGGTCTCCATTGCCGTATAAGCTTTCTGGGAGCGATCGGGCACTTGATGACGGAAAAAGGAATAAAAGAAGTGCTCGAATGCCAATATGCCGGTAACACCATTTAGCATATCCTTAGTGGTAAGGCTGTTTCAAGAGCCATAAGAGCGCTCTAGCTTATAGATTAAGCATTGCAGATCATTCTCATTTGGAAATCGTATGGTTTCAACTGCACAGATGACATACGTGTGAGTCATCCAGACTTTGCAGAAGCTTCGGCAATATGCAAAGCTCTACTGAATGAGGAAGTAAACCTTGAAGATGCATCCAACGCAGACGTAGTGCGTCGAATCCAAACGTGAATGATGGAGTTTCAAGACATACTGCAGAATAACAGGACTGCAAAAATATGGCTTAAGCATTCAGAAATGTTCGGATTGCTTAAGAAGGCCATCGGGGCAGAATGGACCGGAAACTGGGTGCAGTGTCTTCAAGTACTCTCTGAGATGCTCCCTTACTTGCAGCTGGACGCCACAACCTGTATATGAAATCGGTGAGAATATTTCTTCAGCAAATGCAAGAGCTGAAAGAAAGTAACCAGAAGCTGTATAAAGACGTCGCGGATGTGATGTTTGTCATTTGAAGAAGCGATAGATTTTGGACTGAGCTCTCTCCCGACATAGTAATTCAGCAAGTACTGATGAGGTCGCTGAAAACAAGCATGGGACTCACAAAGGGAAACGGGACGAGTGGGACGCAAAGGTTAATCTGGACAATGTCAGTACCAATGCGAGCTAAAATAACAAGCATATACAATCTCTCATCAGCGTTGAGTACGTGTCATCTGACCTGCACGTTTCTGCAAGAACAGCTCGGATAGAAAGAAATAGAAAGGATGTAAAGGCTTTAGTAGCTTTTATACGCAATCCTGTCTGTGCGACAACTGCACTCAATTGCGCAATATATTGAATGGTATGACAGCCGCAAGGGATGTCAACGCGGATGCAGCAAAGGCGATAGGAAAAGAAATTCTGAAGTCAATAGACGACGCCGGTGCCGATCGTTACATCTTCAAGCGCAAAAGCGAAGTGATTACGATTGCCTATCAAGGCATCACTTCCGAAGTTGACGGTGAAGACATGCAAATTGACGCAAGTCTTCTGTTCCGGTGTCTTGCAGCAGTGCAAATACAGCCGGAGGGGATATGGAAGAAACACTCAGATTCGAACTTTCCAGCTATCCTACTGCCCTTTTCAAATCGTCAGGCCTGCCGCAACATCCAGATAAAACGGAACTAGTGAAAGCTACTTGAAAATTAGCAAAGGCAGAACCTGTGAACGTCCTATACAAATAGCCGGAAAAATACGTTATCGATGGTGGATGACCGCTCCAGCATATTTCGTGGAAAACAAGAAACACTTTCGAACAGATTTGCAACAGTTACGTTTTATTCGTGACACAGAAGTGTCCAAATGCTTCCGTCGTCTTCGATGGTTACACTTCAGGTCTACCAAAGATGTCACCTAGCTTTCACGCTGAGTTTGAAACTGCAAAGGAAGAAGCAGGACTTATTGCGGAATCCCAAAAATATGCAGAACATTATTCGAGCTATTTGTAAGAAGCTTGTCAAAGCCAGCCTTACTGTCCTTCGTGCAGAGAGAGAAGCGCTTTCTGATTGCATTAACAGGTGTTAACGCATCCAAGGGAAGGATGACCACAGTAGTCGGAAACGACACTGATTCATTGATTATTCTCCTCCATCACCTGCCTCCGGAAGCCAGGGATTTCTACTTCTAAGCAAGTATCAAGTCAAGAGCACTGCCAACTAAAAATTGGCACATTAACTTTATCAAAAAATGGCTGGAACAGGTTTGTCACTCTATTCTTGTTGACCACGCTTTTCTTGGTTGCGACACAACGTCCCGTTTGTTTGGGATAGGAAATCAGGCTGTCCTGCCATTCCCAAAAAACCATCAAGCATTTAGACCTACACATTGGACCTACTCCGCCTCATCTCCTAAATGTGGTTCGTTGCAGCTGCATGCGTTCCAACTATGACAGTTCTCGATGTAGTTGCCAAAAAAATGGATTACCCTGCACACTTTCTTGCGAAGACAGACAAGGGATTGCGTGTTCCAATACATATATTTTTGTCAATAACGATGAAGAAGAGGATGTTTAATACAAATCCTTGATCTTATCCTTTATAGTTCAGTCAAAACCGTAAATATATTTTGCTGTCACTACCGAATTTACCAGATTTGTTTCATTTTTTTAATTTAGTTTTGTCTTATTTTTCTATTATATAATCGAAGTAAATCTGCCCACGTTTTCCAAAGGCCCGATGCATTGTCTCCCCTACGGTGAAAACACTGCAGAAAAGTAAGATACGAATCTAATACCATGTTTTTTTGGAATCATCAAGTCAAAAATTTTTGGGGGCAACATTTTCACCAGCCATATCGCACAACTCTCGAGGATACTGTTTCCCCCTTCCCCTTCCCCACTAAAGGGGGAAGTCGAACTAAGTCCAGCGATAAAACAATATAACTTCCTTTTTTCGAGTTCTCCGCACAGAAAAAGAGCAGACGTGAAATTCGAGCGCACAATAAATCTACCCCTGAATTTTTCCAATTTCGCCCCTTTTCCCCTGTTTTTTACCCTGTTCCGCCAAGGGGATTTTTGGAGACTTTTGACATGTTGTATAGAATTTTTTTTTTCTCTACAAGACAGTGTAAAAATCTTTTACATTGCAATTTTTTCCCAGAGTTTCGTAGATTTACTAGACTTATAGCTCTTATATGTCACATTATCAAGAGCCCCTCTTACGTCCAGGAACGCTACGTAAATCCTACCCCCTCTTTTCATGATTCCTTTTCTAAATATACTATACAAAATAAAAATTTGCTCTATTGTACCCCCTTCTTTCCTAAACCCACCCTGCTCCACTATTAATTTCCCTAATTCTTCTAGCCATTTTCTTAGCCGACTATCTACTATCTTACAAAACATATTACTAACTATAGGAGAAATCTGAATCAGTCTGTAATTCGAGAATTCTTTCCTATTTCCTTTTTTATATAATAATACAGCTTTGGATGTTGTCCATTCTATTGGCCAGCTGCACAATAAAAATATGTGGCTGAAAATGACAGTTAAAATGGGTATACATACCTCTTTTGCCTTTTTCCATACTCGTAGTGGAATTCTGTCTCGACCTCTAGCTTTTTCTTTAGCTGATTTCATAGCCTCCCTTATCTCCTGATCTGAAATTGGTGCTATCAATTACGTGTATCCTTCTTTCAGGGGTCCAAAAGGTATAATTTCTGGTAAAATGTTTTGGAGATCTTCCATTCGGTTTCCGTTTACCGATTGTGTCCTGAGGTACTGTTCCCACTGTTCAGGTTCCAAAGAACATGTCTTGTGTGCCTCTCCCTTCAGCGACCTATGTACAGCTTTCCAGAATTGATGTGTATCTTTT
>NC_142795.1:61519325-61559325 GCF_049724085.1 Artemia sp. Qi Xiang Cuo | reverse complement strand
TGCCCTCTTCCTTTAATTGACACAGTAATCTCCCACCTGCCCTCTCTGTTTAATTGACACAGTAATGTCCCACCTGCCCTCTCTCTTTAATTGACACAGTAATGTCCCACCTGCTCTCTCTCTTTAATTGACACAGTAATGTCCCACCTGCCCTCTTCCTTTAATTGATACAGTAATCTCCCACCTGCCCTCTTCCTTTAATTGTAGCAATACTACTAACGCTTCTTCTGTTCATATCAGCACTTGTGGCTGTTAGATTTTTATAGGAGTTTGGTTCTGCATGTCAAGACGCAAAAGCTGCCTTTGAAATAGGCAAAAGCTCACGGGGAAAACTTAAGCATACTATTCTTTTTGGATAAGTTTTGAAAGTGTTTTTTTCCTAAGAAAAATTCAGCATGTCATGTGAGTAGAAATGGGTAAGAAGGTACTGACCCTACATAATTTATTCATGGTTTATTGATCCACGAAGGGGAACAGATTTCTCAGAAATTGATAACATAACCGACTAGGACAAGAGGGGAACTAGATTTCTGGGAAATTGATTGATCCACGAAGGGGAACTAGATTTCCGAGAAATTGATTTGCATAATCGGCGGGGAATTCTATCAGAAGGGGGTTTCATTTTTAAATATGGCTTCTCAGGTCTTAAGGTCTGAGAGATAAATTAATATTCAATTTTTAAATATGGCTTCTCAGGTCTTCAGGTCAGAGAGATAAATTAATATTCTATTGAAACCATAATAGTGTAAGTAGCAATACCTTAGATATATTTTCAGAAATTCATACGAGATCAAGACAGATTGAATATATTTTACGCGGGAAATGGTTTCCTGGGAATTTCAAATGTGAAAGCACAGGGATGCCAAAACAAAGGAACACGCGGAAATAATTTTAGGGGATTATTTGGGCGAAAACAAATTAATCAATATTTTAGGGATTATTTGGGCGAAACAGTTTGAGACATTTTAGAGGATGATTTGGGGTGAAACTCTGTGGTCGTTATAATACACAAGTTCCATTTGAACAGTGTTGCAAGGTCTCCTACCCAAACCCCAAAGGGACCCCTCGCCCCACTTTTTTGTCCTCCCTTTTTTACACCTTTTTTTGGCGCGCTTGAGACCCAGAGGTGCCCCCAAAGGGCCGCACCAACTTTTTTGTTCCCCTATTGTTTTACTTTTTTTGCGCGCTTGAGACACAGAAGGGCCCCCACCGAACTTTTTTGCCCCCCCTCCAATTTTTTTTAATACTTTTTCTTTTTGTGCACTTGACACAGAAGGGCCCCCAAAGGCCAGCCCCCAATTTTTTGCCCCCCCCCCCCCAATTTTTTTTTACATTTTTTTGCACGCTTGAGACACAGAAGGCCCCCCTCCATTAGTCCTTCCCCCATTAGTGTTTTTGTCGTGGTTTACCATGTGACTGTTACATTCCCTTGATATTTCAAAGTTCATTTTGAATTTTTCATTGAAATGTAAGAGTTAGAATATTTCAATAATGTTTTTCGTCGTATACCTTGTCACTGTTACATTCTGAAAATGTTTCAAAGTTCATTTTGGATTTTCTTTCATTGAAATGTAAGAGTTGGAATATTTCAGTAGTGTTTTTTAGTGGTTTACCATGTCACTGTTACATTCTTTTGATGATTCAAAGTTCATTTTTGATTTTTTTTTTCGTTGAACCCTAAGAGTTGGAATATTTCAGTAGTGTTTTGTCGTGGTTTACCTTGTCACTGTTACATTCTCTTGATGTTTCAAAGTTCATTTTGGATTTCTTTCGTTGAAATGTAAGAGTTGGAATATTCCAGTAGTGTTTTATCGTGATTTACCTTGTCACTCTTACATTCTCTTGATATTTCAAAGTTCATTTTAGTTTTTTTTCCTTAAAATGTAAGAGTTGGAAATTTTCAGAAGTGTTTTATCGTGGCTTACCTTGTCACTGTTACATTCTCTTGATCTTTCAAAGTTTTTTTGGATTTCTTTTTTTTTCATTGAAATGTAAGAGTTGGAACATTTCAGTAGTGTTTTGTTGGGGTTTACCTTGTCACTGTTACATTCTCTTGCTTTTTCAAAGTTGATTTATGATTTCTTTCGTTGAAATGTAAGAGTTGGATTATTTCAGTAGTGTTTGTCGTGGTTAACCTTGTCACTGTTACATTCTGAAGATGTTTCAAAGTTCATTTTTGATTTTTTTCGTTGAAATGTAAGAGTTGGAATATTTCAGTAGTGTTTTCTCGTGGTTTACCTTGCCACTGTTACATTCTCTTGATGTTTCAAAGTTCATTTTGGATTTTTTTCGTTGAAATGAAAGAGTTGGATTTTTTCAGTAGTGTTTTGTCGTGGTTTACCTTGTCATTGTTACATTCTCTTGATGTTTCAAAGTTCATTTTGGATTACGTTCCTTGAAATGTAAGAGTTGGAATATTTCAGTAGTGTTTTGTCGTGGTTTACCTTATCACTATTACACTCTCTTGATGTTTCAAAGTTCATTTTAGATTTTTTTTTTCGATTAAATTTAAGATTTGGAATATTTCAGAAGTGTTTGTCGTGGTTGAACGCGTCACAGTTATATGCTATTGATGTTTTAAAGTTCATTTTGAATTTCTTTCGTTGAAATGTAAGAGTTGGAATATTTCAGTAGTGTTTGTCGTGGTTGACCTTGTCACTGTTACATTCTGAACATATTTCAAAGTTCATTTTAGATTTTTTGTTTTGTTGAAATGTAAGAGTTGGAATATTTCAGTAGTGTTTTCTCGTGGTTTACCTTGTAACCACTCTTACATTCTTTTGATGCTTTAAAGTTCATTTTGGATTTTTTTTTTGTTGAAATATAAGAGTTGGATTATTTCAGTAGTGTTTTGTCGTGGTTTACCTTGTTACTGCTACATTCTCTTGATGTTTCAAAGTTCATTTTAGACTTTTTTTTTCCTTGAAATGTAAGAGCTGGAATATTTCAGTAGTGTTTTGTCGTGGTTTACCTTTTCACTGTTACATTCTCTTGATGTTTCAAAGTTCGTTTTGGATTTCATTCATTGAAATGTAAGATTTGGCATATTTCAGTACTGCTCGTTCGTGGTTTACCTTGTCACTGTTACATTCTTTTGATGCTTCAAAGTTCATTTTGGATTTTTTTTTCGTTGAAATGTAAGAGTTGGAATATTCCAGCAGTGTTTTTTCGTGGTTTACCTTGTCACTGTTACATTCTCTAGATTTTTCAAAGTTCATTTTAGTTTTTTTTTCTTGAAATGTAAGAGTTGGAATATTTCAGTAGTGTTTTATCGTTGTTTACCTTGTCACTGTTACATTCTCTTAATATTTCAAAGTTTATTTTGGATTTTTTTTTGAACTCTTACATTGGAATATTTCAGTAGTGTTTTGTCGTGGTTTACCTGGTCACTGTTACATTCTCTTGATGTTTCAAAGTTCGTTTTGAATTTTTTTCATTGAAATGTAAGAGTTGGAATATTCCAGTAGTGTTTCGTCGTGGTTTACCTTGTCACTGTTACATTCTCTTGATGTTTCAAAGTTCATTTTATTTTTTTTTCTTGAAATGTAAGAGTTGTAATATTTCAGTAGTGTTTTATCGTGGTTTACCTTGTCACTGTTACATTCTCTTAATGTTTCAAAGTTTATTTTGGATTTCTTTCGTTGAAATGTAAGAGTTGGAATATTTCAGTAGTGTTTTCTCGTGGTTTATCTTGTCACTGTTACACTCTCTTGATGTTTCAAAGTTCATTTTAGATATTTTTTTCCAATGAAATGTAAGAGTTGGAACATTTCAGTAGTGTTTGTCGTGGTTGACCGTGTCACTGTTACATTTTGAACATGTTTCAAAGTTCATTTTTGATTGTTTTCATTGAAATGTAAGAGCTGGAATATTTCAGTAGTGCTTTGTCGTGGTTTACCTTGTCACTGTTACATTCTCTTGATGTTTCAAAGTTTATTTTAGTTTTTTTTCTTGAAATGTAAGAGTTGTAATATTTCAGTAGTGTTTTATCGTTGTTTACCTTGTCACTGTTACATTCTCTTAATATTTCAAAGTTTATTTTGGATTTCTTTCGTTGAAATGTAAGAGTTGGAATATTTCAGTAGTGTTTTGTCGTGGTTTACCTTGTCACTGTTACACTCTCTTGATGTTTCAAAGTTTATTTTAGTTTTTTTTCTTGAAATGTAAGAGTTGGAATATTTCAGTAGTGTTTTATCATGGTTTACCTTGTCACTGTTACATTCTCATGATGTTTCAAAGTTCATTTTGGATTTCTTTCGTTGAAATGTAAGGATTGGAATATTTCAGTAGTGTTTTCTCGTGGTTTTCATTGTCACTGTTACATACTCATGACGTTTCAAAGTTCATTTTAGATTTTTTTTTTGTTGGAATTTAAGAGTTTGAATATTTTAGCAGTGTTTTGTTGTGGTTTACCTTGTCACTGTTATATTCTCTTGTTGTTTCAAAGTTCATTTTGAATTTTTTTTTTAATGTAAGAGTTGGAATATTTCAGTAGTGTTTGCCGTGGTTTACCTTGTGACTGTTGCATTCTCTTGATGTTTCAAAGTTCATTTTGGATTTTATTTTTCATTGAAATGTAATAGTTGGAATTGTCACTGTTACATTCTCTTGATGTTTCAAACTTCATTTTGGATTTTTTTTTTCGTTGAAATGCAAGATGATGAATATTTCAGAAGTGTTTTATCATGGTTTACCTTGTCACTGTAACATTCTCTTGATGTTTCAAATGGTTTACCTTTTCACTGTTATATTCTGAAGATGTTCCAAAGTTCATTTTTGATTTTTTTCGTTTAACTGTAAGAGTTGGAATATTTCAGTTGTGTTTTCTCATGGTTTACCTTGTCACTGTTACATTCTCTTGATGCATCAAAGTTCATTTTTGATTTTTTTTCGTTGATCTGTAAGAGTTGGAATATTTCAGTAGTGTTTTCTCGTGGCTTACTTTGTCACTGTTACATTCTGAAGATATTTCAAAGTTCATTTTAGATTTTTTCGTCGTAATGTAAGAGTTGGATTATTTCAGTAGTGTTTGTCGTGCTTTACTATGTCACTGTTACATTCTGAAGATGTTTCAAAGTTCATTTTATATTTTCATTCGTTGTAATGTATAAGTTGGAATATTTCAATAGTGTTTTTTCGTGGTTTACCTTCTCACAATTAGTTTCACTTGATGTTTCAAAGTTAATTTTGGATTTCATTCGTTGTAATGTAAGAGTTGGAATATTTCAGTAATGTTTCGTCGTGGTTTACCTATTCACTTTTGCATTCTATTCATGTTTCAAAGTTCATTTTAGATTCTTTTTTTCCCCTTGATATGTAAGAGATAGAAAATTTCTGTAGTGTTTTGTCGTGTTTTACCTTGTCACTGTTACATTCGCTTGATTTTTCAAAGTTAATTTTGGATTTTTTTTTTTAGTTGAAATGTAAGAGTTGGAATATTTAAGTATCGTTTTCTCGTGGTTTACATTGTCACTGTTACATTCTGAAGATGTTTCAAAGTTCATTTTGGATTTGTTTCGTTGAAATGTAAGAGTTGGAATATTTCAGTAGTGTTTTCTCATGGTTTACCATGTCACTGTTACATTCACTTGATGCTTCAAAGTTCATTTTGGATTTTTTCGTTGAAATGAAAGAGTTGGATTATTTCAGTAGTGTTTTGTCGTGCTTTAACATGTCATTGTTACATTCTCTTGATGTTTCAAAGTTCATTTTGGATTTCATTCGTTGAAATGTAAGAGTTGGAATATTTCAGTAGTGTTTACCGGGGTTTACCTTGTCATTGTTACATTCTCTTGATGTTTCAAAGTTCATTTTAGATTTTTTTTTTCGTTGAAATGTAAGAGTTGGAATAGTTCAGTTGTGTTTTGTCGTGGTTTACCTTGTCACTGTTACATTTTCATGATGTTTCAAAGTTCATTTTGGATTTTTTTTTTCGTTGAAATGTAAAAGTTGGAATATTTCAGTAGTGTTTTTTCGTGGTTTTCCTTGTCTCTGTTACATTCTCTTGATGTTTCAAAGTTCATTTTGGATTTTTTTTTCACTTGAAATGTAAGAGTTGGAATATTTCAGTAGTGTTTCGTCATGGTTTACCTCATTAAAGTTACATTCTGAAGATGTTTCAAAGTTCATTTTAGGTTTTTTTTTCCATTGAAATGTAAGAGTTGGAATATTTCAGTAGTGTTTGTCGTGATTTACCTTATCACTGTTAAATTCTCTTGATCTTTCAAAGTTCATTTGGATTTTCTTTCGTTGAAATGTAAGAGTTGGAAAATTTCAGCAGTGTTTCGTCATGCTTTACCTTGTCACTGTTACATTCTCAAGACGTTTCAAAGTTCATTTTGGAATTTTTTTTTTGTTGAAATGTAAGAGTTAGATTATCTCAGTTGTGTTTTGTCGTGGTTTACCTTGTCTCTGTTACATTCTCTTGGTGTTACAAAGTTCATTTTTCAATTTTTTTTCTCGTTGAAATGCAAGAATTGGATTATATAAGTAGTGTTTTGTCGTGATTTACATAGTCACTGTTACATTCTGAAGATGTTTCAAAGTTCGTTTTATATATTGTTTTTCCGTTGATATGTAAAAGTTTGAATATTTCAGTAGTGTTTTGTCGTGGTATACCTTGTCCCTGTTACATTAACTTGATGTTTCAAAGTTCATTTTGGATTTTTTTTCTCATTGAAATGTAAGAGTTGGAATATTTCAGTAGTGTTTTGTCTTGGTTTACCTTATCACAGTTACATTCTGAAGATTTTTAAAAGTTCATTTTAGGTTTTTTTTTCCATTGAAATGTAAGAGTTGGAATATTTCAGTAGTGTTTGTCGTGATTTACCTTGTCACTGTTAAATTCTCTTGATCTTTCAAAGTTCATTTGGATTTTCTTTCGTTGAAATGTAAGAGTTGGAAAATTTCAGCAGTGTTTTGTCATGCTTTACCTTGTCACTGTTACATTCTCAAGACGTTTCAAAGTTCATTTTGGAATTTTTTTTGTTGAAATGTAAGAGTTAGATTATCTCAGTTGTGTTCTATCGTGGTTTACCTTGTCACTGTTACATTCTCTTGATGTTTCAAAGTTCATTTTAGATTTTTTTTTTCGTAGAAATGTAAGAGTTGGAATATTTCAGTAATGTTTTGTCGTGGTTTACCTTGTCACTGTGAAATTTTGAACATGTTTCAAAGTTCATTTTAGATTTTTTTTTTTCGTTGAAATGTTAGAGTTGGATTATTTCAGTAGTGTTTTGTCGTGGTGTACCATTTCACTGTTACATTCTCTTGATGTTTCAAAGTTCATTTTGGATTTTTTTTTTCCTTGAAATGTAAGAGTTGGAATATTTCAGTAGTGTTTTGTCTTGGTTTACCTTATCACAGTTACATTCTGAAGATGTTTCAAAGTTCATTATAGGTTTTTTTTTTCATTGAAATGTAAGAGTTGGAATATTTCAGTAGTGTTTGTCCTGATTTACCTTGTCACTGTTAAATTCTCTTGATATTTCAAATTTCATTTGGATTTTCTTTCGTTGAAATATAAGAGTTGGAATATTTAAGTAGTGTTTTGTCATGGTTTACCTTTCAAGATGTTTCAAAGTTCATTTTGGAATTTATTTTGTTGAAATGTAAGAGTTAAATTATCTCAGTAGTATTTTGTCGTGATTTACCTTGTCACTGTTACATTCTGAAGATGTTTCAAAGTTTTATTTTGGATTTCTTTCGTTGAAATGTAAGAGTTGGCATATTTCAGTAGTGTTTTGTCGTGGTTTACCTTGTCACTGTTACATTCTCTTAGTGTTTCAAAGTTCATTTTGAACTTTTTTCGTTGAAATTTAAGAGTTGGAATATTTCAGTAGTGTTTTGTTGTGGTTCACCTTGTCACTCTTACATTCTGATGATGTTTCAAAGTTTATTTTGGGCTTTTTTCGTTGAAATATAAGAGTTGGAATATTTAAGAAGTGTTTTTTCTTGGTTTACCTTGTCACTGTTACATTCTCTTGATGTTTCAAAGTTAATTTTTGATTTTTTACGTTGAAATGCAAGAGTATGAATATTTTAGTAGTGTTTTATCATGGTTTACCTTGTCACTGTAACATTATCTTGATGTTTCAAATGGTTTGCCTTGTCACTGTTACATTCTGAAGATGTTCCAAAGTTCATTTTTGATTTTTTTTTTCGTTGAACTGTAAGATTTGGAATATTTCAGTAGTGTTTTCTCATGGTTTACCTTGTCACTGTTATATTCTCTTGATGCTTCAAAGTTCATTTTTGATTTTTTTCGTTGAATTTTAAGAGTTGGAATAAGATAAAATTTATTGCAAAAAGCCTGTGGGCCATAGCAACACATAATACAATTTACAAACCAAAACTCAGGAACAAAATACAACTTTAGAAATAAAAAAAAAAAAACCCACCAAGGTTCGACATTAAACCAACAAACACCATATAATAGAAATCAAATCATAAAAATAGTAACAGGCTATCCCCTCAAACATGATTCCCTATGTTTAATCCCTAAACGAAGAAACTTACACAACTGTTTAATAGCACATGCATTCTTCTCAGCTATCCGCTCTATTAACCAGCATTCGCTCCCAGTAACTCGTCCAAAACATTCATTCCGCAACTCAGACAGCTCTTCACACTTGGATACAATATGAAATAAATTTCCATTCACCAATCAACACATTGGGTAGAAATAAGGGCCAGCCACCAGCCTAAACTTTCCCCAAAAATTTCCTTCTCTCACCTAAATCCAGACTAATATTTCAGTAGTGTTTTGTCGTGGTTTACCTTGTCACTATTACATTCTGAAGATGTTTCAAAGTTCATTTTAGATTTTTTTCGTTGTAATGTAAGATTTGGATTATTTCAGTAGTGTTTTCGTGCTTTACCATGTCACTGTTACATTCTGAAGATGTTTCAAAGTTCATTTTAGATTTTCATTCGTTGTAATGTAAGAGTTGGAATATTTCATTAGTGTTTTGTCGTGGTTTACCTTCTCACTATTACATTATCTTGATGTTTCAAAGTTCATTTTGAATTTCATTCGTTGAAATGTAAGAGTTGGAATATTTCAGTTGTGTTTTTTCGTGATTTACCTATTCACTGTTGCATTCTCTTTATGTTTCAAAGTTCATTTTAGATTGTTTTCCCATGAAATGTAAGATTTGGAATATTTCAGTAGTGTTTTTGTAGTGGTTTACATTGTCACTGTTACATTCTCTTGATGTTTCAAAGTTTATTTTGGATTTCATTCGTTGAAATGTATAAGTTGGAATATTTCAGTAGTGTTTGTCGTGGTTTACCTTGTCATTGTTACATTCTCTTGATTTTTCAAAGTTTATTTTGAATTTTTTTTTTCGTTGAAATGTAAGAGTTCCAACTCTTACATTTCAACAAAAAAAAAATCCAAAATGAACTTTGAAACATCAAGAGAATGTAAGAGTTACAAGGTAAACCGTGACAAACACTACTGAAATATTTCAACTCTTACATTTCAACGAATTAAATCCCAAATGCACTTTAAAAAATCAAGAGAATGAACCAGTGACAAAGTAAACCACAACAAAACGCTAGTGAAATATTCCAACTATTACTGTTTAAGGTGAAAAAAAACGAACTTTGAAACATCAAGAGAATGTAACAGTGACATGGTAAAACATGACAAAACACTACTGATATAATCCAACTCTTACATTTCAATGAAAAAATCCAAAATGAACTTTGAAGCATCAAGAGAATGCAACAGTGACAAGGTAAACCATGACGAAACACTTCTGAAATATTAAACTCTTACATTTCAACGAAAAAAACCCAAAATGAACTTTGAAACATCATCGGATTATAACAATGACAAGGTAAACCATGACAAAACACTACTGAAATATTCCAACTCTTACATTTCAACGAAAGAAACCCAAATGAACTTTGAAACATCAAGAGAATTTAACAGTGACAAGGTAAATCACAACAAACACTACTGAAATATTCCAACTCTTACATTTTAATGGAAAAAAACCGAAAGTGAACTTTGAAACATCTTCAGAATGTAACTGTGATAAGGTAAACCACGACAAAACACTACTGAAATATTCCAATTCTTACATTTCAACGAAAAAAAAAATCCAAAATGAACTTTGAAGAATTATCAGAATGTAACAGTGACAAGGTAAACCACGACAAAACACAACTGAAATATTCCAACTCTTGCATTTCAACGAAAAAAAATCCAAAATGAACTTTGAAACATCAAGAGAATGTATGACAAGGTAAACCTCGACAAACACTACTGAAATATTCCAACTTTTGCATTTCAACGAATGTAATCCAAAATGAACTTCGAAACATCAAGAGAATGTAACAGTGACAAGGTAAACCACGACAAAATACTACTGAAAAATTCCAACTCTTGCATTTCAATGTAAAGTAAAAATCCAAAATGAACTTTGAAACATCAAGAGAAGGTAACAGTGACATGGTAAAGCACGACAAAACACTACTGAAATAATACAACTCTTACATTTCAATGAAAAAATCCAAAATGAACTTTGAAGCATCAAGAGAATGTAACAGTGACATGATAAACCATGAGAAAACACAACTGAAACATTCCAACTCTTACATTTCAACGATAAAAAATCCAAATGAACTTTGAAACATCTTCAGAATGTAAAAGCGACAAGGTAAACCACGAGAAAACACTACTGAAATATTCCAACTCTTACATTTCAACGAAAAAAAAAATCCAAAATGAACTTTGAAAAATCAAGAGAATGTAACAGTGACAATATAAACCACTACAAAAACACTACTGAAATATTCCAACTCTTACATTTCAAGGGATAAAAAAATCTAAAATGAACTTTGAAACATAAAGAGAATGCAACAGTGAATAGGTAAACCACGACAAAACACAACTGAAATATTCCAACTCTTACATTTCAACGAATGAAATCAAAATTGAACTTTGAAACATCAAGAAAATGTAATAGTGAGAAGGTAAACCACGACGAAACACTATTGAAATATTCCAACTCATACATTACAACGAATGAAAATCTAAAATGAACTTTGAAACATCTTCAGAATGTAACAGTGACATGGTAAAGCACGATAAACACTACTGAAATAATCCAACTCTTACATTTCAACGATAAAAAATCCAAAATGAACTTTTAAACATCTTCAGAATGTAACAGGGACATGGTAAACCACGAGAAAACACTAATGAAATATTCCAACTCTTACATTTCAACGAAAAAAAAAATACAAAATGAACTTTGAAAAATCTAAAGAATGTAACAGTGACAATATAAACCACTACAAAAACACTACTGAAATATTCCAACTCTTACATTTCAAGGGGAAAAAAATCTAAAATGGACTTTGAAACATAAAGAGAATGCAACAGTGAATAGGTAAACCACGACGAAACACAACTGAAATATTCCATCTCTTACATTTCAACGAATGAAATCCAAAATAAACTTTGAAACATCAAGAGAATGTAATAGTGAGAAGGTAAACCACGACGAAACACTATTGAAATATTCCAACTCTTACATTACAACGAAAAAAAATCTAAAATGAACTTTGAAACATCTTCAGAATGTAACAGTGACGTGGTAAAAAACGACAAACACTACTGAAATAATCCAACTCTTACATTACAACGAAAAAAAAAAATCTAAAATGAACTTTGAAACATCTTCAGAATGTAACAGTGACAAGGTAAACCACGACAAAATACTACTGAAATATTCCAACTCTTACAGTTCAACGAAAAAAATCAAAAATGAACTTTGAAGCATCAAGAGAATGTAACAGTGACAAGGTAAACCATGAGAAAACACTACTGAAATATTCCAACTCTTACAGTTCAACGAAAAAAAAAATCAAAAATGAACTTTGGAACATCTTCAGAATATAACAGTGAACCATTTGAAACATCAAGAGAATGTTACAGTGACAAGGTAAACCATGATAAAACACTACTGAAATATTCATACCCTTTCATTTCAACGAAAAAAAAATCCAAAATGAACTTTGAAACATCAAGAGAATGTAACAGTGACAATTCCAACTCTTACATTTCAACGAAAAAAAAATAAAAAATTAAATTTGAAACATGAAGACAATATAACAGTGACAAGGTAAACCACGGTAAAAACTACTGATATTTTCCAACTCTTACATTTCAACAAAAAAAATCCAAAATGAACTTTGAAACAACAAGAGAATGTAACAGTGACAAGGTAAACCACAACAAAACACTACTAAAATATTCCAACTCTTATATTTCAACAAAAAATCTAAAATGATTTTTCAAACATCATGAGAAGGTAACAGTGACAATATAAACCACGAGAAAACACTAATGAAATATTCCAACTCTTGCATTTCAAGGAAAAAAATCCAAATTGAACTTTGAAACATCAAGAGTATGTAACAGTGACATGGTAAACCACGATGAAACACTACTGAAATATTCCAACTCTTACATTTCAACGAAAAAATCCAAAATGAGCTTTGAAACATCAAGAGAATGTAACAGTGGCAAGGTAAACCACTACTAAACACTACTGAAATTTTGGATTTTTTCAAAGTTCATTGTAGATTTTTTTTTTCCTTGAAATGTAATAGTTGGAATATTTCAGTAGTGTTTTTGTAGTGGTTTACTTTGTCACTGTTACATTCTCTTGATGTTTCAAAGTTCATTTTAGATTTTTTTTTCGTTGAAATGTAAGAGTTGGAATATTTCAGTAGTGTTTTGTCGTGATTTACCTTGTCACTTTTACATTCTGAAGATGTTTCAAAGTTCATTTTGGATTTTTTATCGTTGAAATGCAAGAGTTGGAATATTTCAGTAGTGTTTTGTCGTGGTTTACCATGTCACATAGACTAGACTCATAGACTCATTTATTTATAAAAAACTATCGTAGCCGTGGCCGAAGCCCCGACTAAATGGCGCTGTTTAGTACATTGCATAAAAATGGTCACTGGCGGTTTAAATAACTGACAAAATAAAGCCACGAAAGAATTGCTGTGACGGTTGTTCGACACTATTGGCGGCACTAGTTGATTTTTATGGCGGGTGTTGGCGGTGATAGGTGCAGGTGGCGAAGCAACGAACGGTGTTTCTGGGACGATAAGAAAGGACTGCCCAATAATTGCACATTAACTGTAAGCGCCTATCGACACAACGTTGGCAGTCGTAAGGTACTCAGGGCAGCCTCTTACAGAGTTGTCAATTCGGGCCTGAGTATCACTTTCACTGCCCGTTTTTGAATGGCTTCCAGATCTTCACAGGTGTTCAATAGTGAGCCAGAGGGCACACCACGACAGGACACACTATTCAAGTATTGGGCGCACATACGTGACATAAACCGTCTTCAACGACACGTGAGAAACTCAGTGGCGCAAGGTAATTGCGACTGTAATGCGAATACATCTTACAGACCGGCGATGTGCAGCTAAGTGAACAGTCGTCACTGAAAGCAACGCCGAAATCACTGAGCTGAGATAGTAAGGTACCAGAACTCGGGCATGAGAGGTCACGCTTAAAAGGATCTAAACCTCATGAACTTTTGAAACATCTTCATGTTAATGCTGGAAGTCGACAATGCTACAGCCACGAGAAAGGAGTTCTGACTCACTGCTGAACTGGGATTCCAACTCTTACATTTTCAACAAGATATTTCAAAAGTCGGGAGAGATCGTCCACGTATTTGAAACTATCTTCAAACTGAGGATAATGTAGTTAATACCGTAAAAACAAAAGAGCTGCCAGCTTAGTGCCTTGTGGTGCGCCACACGTTAGTTCAGCCCACTCAGAGTTTAAATCACTAGGGAAGAGAGCATAGACACATTGACAGCGTGTTACAGCGGAAGTCAACCACTAAGACAAAATATGCTTCCTAGCGCCCATCTTTTTGAGATTATTTGCTGCTGTATAGTGGCGGATCAAGTCAAAGCCTTACGATAGTCGACTAAAAGCAGGTCAACGAGGCTACTGCCTTTGTCCAACCACTCGGTAATCAGGTGTGTAGAGATGTACTAGATAGTGCGTCGTACTACTCCCTTTCAAGCAGCCGTACTGAAACGGATTCTAGGGCTGGCTGAACTTGGGCTAGGAGCTCTCTATAATTAAAAGATTCAGTCACTTTAGCCATATGTAGGCGTAATAGAAATCGGACGAAGCTGATTGCAGTGACTTCGGGTCTTTGACTTTAGGTACAGACGCGGACGTAGGCTTTTCAAAGTTCACTCTGGAATTTGTGCTCCTTGAACGACTGAGTTGGATCACTGATGAGAGTGGTTTTGCTAACCACTGTTGTATGTCACTGTTACATTCTCTTGATTCTTCAAAGTTCAATTTGAACTTCGAAATGAACTTCGAAACATCAAGAGAATGTAACAGTGACAAGGTAAACCACGAAAAAACACTACTGAAATATTCCAACTCTTACATTTCAATGAAAAAAATCCAAAATGAACTTTGAAACATAAAGAGAATGCAATAGTGGATAGGTAAACCACGACAAAACATAACTGAAATATTCCAACTCTTACATTTCAACGAATGAAATCCAAAATGAACTTTGAAACATCAAGAGAATGTAATAGTGAGAAGGCAAACCACGACAAAACACTATTGAAATATTCCAACTCATACATTACAACGAATGAAAATCTAAAATGAACTTTGAAACATCTTCAGAATGTAACAGTGACATGTTAAAGCACGACAAACACTACTGAAATAATCCAACTCTTACATTACAACTAAAAAAATCTAAAATGAACTTTGAAACATCTTCAGAATGTAAAAGTGACAAGGTAAACCACGAGAAAACACTACTGAAATATTCCAACTCTTACATTTCAACGACAAAAAATCCAAAATGAACTTTGAAACATCTTCAGAATGTAAAAGTGACAAGGTAAACCACGAGAAAACACTACTGAAATATTCCAACTCTTACATTTCAACGAAAAAATCCAAAATGAGCTTTGAAACATCAAGAGAATGTAACAGTGGCAAGGTAAACCACTACTAAACACTACTGAAATTTTGGATTTTTTCAAAGTTCATTGTAGATTTTTTTTTTCCTTGAAATTTAAGAGTTGGAATATTTCAGCAGTGTTTTGTCGTGGTTTACATTGTCATTATTACATTCTTTAGATGTTTAATTTTTCATTTTGTATTTTTTTTTTCGTTGAAATATAAGAGTTTGAATATATAAGTAGTGCTATGTAGTTGAATACCATTTCACTGTTAAATAAAGTATTTGCTTAAATTTTAATTTTAAATTTATTTCATTGAAATGCAAGAGTTAGAATGTTTCAGTAGTGTTTTCTCATGGTTTACCATGTCACTGTTAAATTCTCTTGATTCTTCAAAGTTCAATTTGAACTTCGAAATGAACTTCGAAACATCAAGAGAATGTAACAGTGACAAGGTAAACCACGAAAAAACACTACTGAAATATTCCAACTCTTACATTTCAATGAAAAAAATCCAAAATGAACTTTGAAACATAAAGAGAATGCAATAGTGGATAGGTAAACCACGACAAAACATAACTGAAATATTCCAACTCTTACATTTCAACGAATGAAATTCAAAATGAACTTTGAAACATCAAGAGAATGTAATAGTGAGAAGGTAAACCACGACAAAACACTATTGAAATATTCCAACTCTTACATTACAACGAATGAAAATCTAAAATGAACTTTGAAACATCTTCAGAATGTAACAGTGACATGTTAAAGCACGACAAACACTACTGAAATAATCCAACTCTTACATTACAACTAAAAAAATCTAAAATGAACTTTGAAACATCTTCAGAATGTAACAGTGACAAGGTAAACCACGACAAAACACTACTGAAATATTCCAACTCTTACATTTCAATGAAAAAAAATCAAAAATGAACTTTGAAACATCAAGAGAATGTAACAGTGACAAGGTAAACCATGAGAAAACTCTACTGAAATATTCCAACTCTTACAGTTCAACGAAAAAAAAAAAAATCAAAAATGAACTTTGGAACATCTTCAGAATATAACAGTGAAAAGGCAAACCATTTGAAACATCAAGATAATGTAACAGTGACAAGGTAAACCATGATAAAACACTACTAAAATATTCAAACCCTTGCATTTCAACGAAAAAAAATCGAAAATGAACTTTGAAACATCAAGAGAATGTAACAGTGACAATTCCAACTCTTACATTTCAACGAAAAAAAATTCAAAATCAACTTTGAATCATCAAGAGAATGTAACAGTGACAAGGTAAACCACGGCAAACACTACTGAAATTTTCCAACTCTTACATTTGAACAAAAAAAATCCAAAATGAACTTTGAAACAACAAGAGAATGTAACAGTGACAAGGTAAACCACAACAAAACAATACTGAAATATTCCAACTCTTTTATTTCAACAAAAAAAAATCTAAAATGAGCTTTGAAACATCATGAGAATGTAACAGTGACAATGTAAACCACGAGAAAATACTACTGAAATATTCCAACTCTTGCATTTCAAGAAAAAAAATCCAAAATGAACTTTGAAACATCAAGAGAATGTAGCAGTGACATGGTAAACACTACTGATGAAACACTACCACGATGAAACACTACTGAAATAATCCAACTTACATTTCAGGGAAAAAAAAATCCAAAATGAACTTAAAAGCATCAAGAGAATGTAACAGTGACAAGGTAAACCATGAGAAAACAGAACTGAAATATGCCAACTCTTACATTTCAACGAATGAAATCCAAAATGAACTTTGAAACTTCAAGAGAATGTAACAGTGACAAGGTAAACCACGACAAAACACTACTGAAATATTCTAACTCTTACATTGCAACGAAAGAAATCCAAAATGAACTTTGAAACATCAAGAGAATGTAACATCGACAATTTAAACCACGACAAACAACTATTGAAATATTCCAACTCTTACATTTCAAGGGAAAAAAAAAATCTAAAATGAACTTTGAAACATCAAGAGAATGTAACAGTGACAAGGTAAACCCCTACAGAACACTACTGAAATATGTCAACTCTTACATTTCAACGAATGTAATCCAAAATGAACTTTGAAACATTAAGAGTATGTAATAGTGACGAGGTAAACCACGACAAAACACTATTGAAATAATCCAACTCTTACATTTCAACGAAAAAAATCCAAAATGAACTTTGAAACATCTTCAGAGTATAACAGTGACATGGTAAACCACGACAAAATACTACTGAAATAAACCAATTCCGACATTTCAACGAAAAAAATCCAAAATGAACTTCGAAACATCAAGAGAATGTAACAGTGACAAGGTAAACCACGAAAAAACACTACTGAAATATTCCAACTCTTACATTTCAATGAAAAAAATCAAAAATGAACTTTGTAACATCTTCAGAGTATAACAGTGACATGGTAAACCACGACAAAATACTACTGAAATAAACCAATTCTGACATTTCAACGAAAAAAATCCAAAATGAACTTCGAAACATCAAAAGAATGTAGCAGTGACAAGATAAACCACGACAAAACACTACTGAAATATTCCAACTCTTATATTTCAATGAAAAATATCCAAAATAAACTTTGAAACATCAAGAGAATGTAACAGTGACAATTCCAACTCTTACATTTCAACGAAAAAAATACAAAATGAACCTTTAAGCATCAAGAGAAAGTAACAGTGACAAGGTAAACCACGAGAAAGCAGTACTGAAATATGCCAACTCATACATTTCAATGAATGAAATCCAAATGAATTTTGAAACATCAAGAGAATGTAACAGTGACAAGGTAAACCACGACAAACACTACTGAAATATTCCAACTCTTACGTTTCAACGAAAAAAATCCAAAATGAAGTTTAAAGCATAAAAAGAATGTAACAGTGGCAAGGTGAACCACGACAAAACACTACTGAAATATTCCAACTCTTACATTTCAAGGAAAAAAAAATCTAAAATGAACTTTGAATCATCATGAGAATGTAACAATGACAAGCTAAACGACAAAAAAAAACACTACTGAAATATACCAACTCTTACATTTCAACAAAAAAAAATCCAAAAGGAACTTTGAAACATCAAGAGAATGTAACAGTAACAAGATAAACCACGACAAACACTACTGAAATATTCCGACTCTTGCATTTCAACGAAAAAAAAATCCAAAATGAACTTTGAGGCATCTTCAGAATGGTATCCACGACAAAAAACTTTGAGGCATCTTCAGTGACATGGTAAACCACGACAAAACACTACTGAAATAATCCAACTCTTACATTTCAACGAAAAAAAAATCCGAAATGAACTTTGAAGCATCAAGAGAATGTAAGAGTGACAAGGTAAACCATGAGAAAACGGTACTGAAATACTCCAACTCTTACAGTTAAACGAAATAAATCAAAAATGAACTTTGAAATTGAAACATCTTCAGAATGTAACAGTGATAAGGTAAACCACGACAAAACACTACTGAAATGTTCCAACTTTTACATTTCAAGGAAAAAAAAATATATAATGAATTTTGAAACATCAGGAGAATGTAACAATGACAAGGTAAACCACGACAAAACACTACTGAAATACTCCAACTCTTATAGTTAAACGAAAAAAAAAAAAATCAAAAATGAACTTTGAAACATCAAGAGAATGTAACAGTGATATGGTAAACCACTACAAAACACTACTGAAATATTCCAAATCTTACATTTCAATGAAATAAATTTCAAAATGAACTTTGAAACATCTTCAGAATGTAACAGTGACAAGGTAAACCACGACAAAACACTATTGAAATATTCCAACTCTTACATTTCAATGAAAAATCCAAAATGAACTTTGAAACATCAAGAGAATGTAACAGTGACATGGTAAACCACGACAATAACACTAATGGGGGGAGGGACCCAAGAAATTGGGGAGGGGGGCCTTCTGTGTCTACAGCGCACAAAAAAAATGTAAAAAAAATTGGGGGGGGGGGGCAAAAACGTTGGAGGGGCCCTTCTGTTTCTCAAGTGCGCAAAAAGAAAAAGTATTAAAAAATGGGGGGGGGGGGCAAAAAAATGGGCGGGGGCCCTTTTGTGTCTCAATCGCGCAAAAAAGTTTAAAAAAATAGAGGGGAAAAAGTTGGGGGGGGGCCCTTTGGGGGCACTTCTGTGTCTCAAGTACGCCAAAAAAGGTGTAAAAAAGGCGGGGGGGGGGGGCAAAAAAGTTGGGTGAGGGGCCCCTTTGGGGTTTGGGTAGGGGACCTTACAACACTGTTTAAATGGAGCTTGTGTATTATAACGACCACAGAGTTTCACCCCGAATCATCTTCTAAAATGTCTCAAACCGTTTCGCCCAAATAATCCCTAAAATGTTGATTAATTTGTTGTCGCCCAAATAATCCCCTAAAGTAATTTCTGCGTGTTGCTTTATTTCGGCATCCCTGCGCTGTCACATTTGAAATTCCCAGGATACCATTTCCTGCGTAAAATATTTTCAATCTGTTTTGATCTTGTATGAACTCCTGAAAAATATATCTAAGGTGTTCCTACTTACACTATTATGGTTTCGATAAGATAATAATTTATCTCTCAGACCTAAAGACCTGAGAAGCCATATCTAAAAATAGAGTATTAATTTATCTCTGAGACCTTAAGACCTGAGAAGCCATATATAAAAATGAAATCCCCTCATGATAGAATTCCCCACCGATTATGCAAACCAATTTCTCAGAAATCTGGTTCCCCTTCGTGGATCAATCCCAGAAATCTAGTTCCCCTCTTGTCCTAGTCGGTTATGTAATCAATTTCTCAGAAATCTGTCCCCTTTCGTGGATCAATAAACCATCAATAAATTATGTAGGGTCAGTACCTTCTTACCCATTTCTACTCATGTGTAAACAGACAGATGTTTTTTTTAATCAAACATTACAGCTGGAATCCCCATGGTACTAGTAGAGATGCCTTATTGAGCCCCATTTGGCACCCCTGCTGCCACCTACAACTTTTTTAACACCATATATTGGCACGAGAACCACGTGGTTTATGGTTTTTGTCAATGAGAATTTGAAAAACATGAATTTTGTCACATTTATGGATGTTTTCTTGGATGGTTATGTGTGTTGGTCAATTTATTTGATGTTTTTCATGGATGTCAACATCAAATTATGGATGTTTTATGGTTTTCTCAGTGAGAATGAAAAAACAGGAATTTTCTCACTTGGAAAAAAATGAATTTTGTCACATTTATGGTTGTTTTCATGGATGGATATGTGTGTTGTTCGATTTATTTGATGTTTTTCCAAGTGAGAATTTGAAAAACAGGAATTTTGTCACATTTATGGATGGTTTTATGGACTTTCTCAGTGAGAATGAAAAAAAAGAGACTTTGTCACATTTATGTCAGTTTTTATGGACGGTTATGTGTGTTGATTATTTGATGTTCTTATGGATTTTGTCAGTGAGAATGGAAAAACAGAAACTTTGTCACTTCCTTCTTGTTGTTGTTCAATCCAGATGTTATGAGTTTCCGGGAGATCGCGTGTTTCCAATATTTGTTGTTCAAGCCAGATGTTATGAGTTTCCCGGAATTTGGAACACCTGTGCTGTCGACCTCAATTCACCTATCGTGAATCAATAATTCCCCTTAGAAACAACAAATTAATTTCCCCTTTCTTGACAGATCAATCAATCAATGACATCATCTGTCAGACTTTAAAAATTTTCGCATAGAAACGATTCTCAAGGAATAGATCCAAGTCATTAATGTCTTTGCCTCGGAAACAACTCTTTTGATCGAACTCCAAAGAATATTAATAGCCAAAGGCCATGGAAACAATTCTCCAAGAAACATCTTAGCGATGAATTGTTTTAGCGCGGGAAAGAGTTTCTTTTGTAATTTGAAATGCATTAGCGCAGAGATGCCAAACAAAAGGAACACGCTGAATTACGTTTAGGGATTATTTGGGCGAAACTGTTTTAGACAGGTTATGGAACTATTTCGGCGAAACAGCTAGAGATGTTTTAAAAGATGATTTTAGAAAGGGTTTTAGAAGAGGTTTTGAGTGTGGTCGTTATAGTAAACAAGTTCTATTTGAACAATGTCGTGAGGTCCTCTACCCAACCCCAAAGGGCACCGATCGCCCTACCCCGATCCAAAGGGTTCCAATCCCCATACCCCAATCCAGAAGGAACCCCCCGGTCCCCAAAGGTTCCCAGGGCTCCCACCCGGCCCCCAGACCCACAAAGACCCACCCCGGGCCCCCCAAAGACACATCGAGCTCCCAAAAGACCACCGGGGTCCCAAAGGCCTTCACCCGGTCACCAAATGTCCCCCAGGCTCTCAACCGGCCTCCAGGACCCCCGAAGGCCCTCCACCGGCCCCCAAAGGTCCCCCAGGATCCCAAAGGCCCCCCTCCCCCTCTCCCTCTCCTCCCCAATCCTCACCGCCAACCCCCCTCCCCCTCCCCCTCCCCTCCTCCCCTCCCCTCCTCCCCCCTCCCCCTCCCCTCCCCTCCCCTCCTCCCCTCCCCATTTTTTTAATATTTTTTGTGCACTGAGACACAGAAGGGACACCCTCCCCCAAGGGTCCCCCAAACACCCTCCCCGGGCCCCCCAAAGAGTCCCCTCTCCACTTTTTTAATACTTTTTTATGGCTTTATTATATCCTTTCTGAACAAGTTCCATTCATAATGTCATTCCTAAACCCATTTTCCAACCTCAAAGAGTCCCCCCCCCAATTTGTAAATACTTTCTTGAATTTTTTAACATGGTATTTTTTAACTTTTTACGTTCCGACCTGTCTCAAAGAGTCAAATTTAAAGTTCTATTCCAAATATTTTCCCGGAACAAGAAAAGTCCCAAGACATAAAAAATTTAAAGTTCAGTTCTAAATTTTTCCCTAGAAGATTGGAAAAGTTATATCTTGATAATGATTATTTTCCACGAAGATTGAAAGTTTCACTTTAATTCTAAATTTTCTTAAATTCAATTCCGACCTTTCGCAAAGATATGAAAAAATTTGAAGTTCTGGTCCAAATATTTCCCCTGAAGAAGAAAAGTTCAACTTTGATTCTGAATTTTCTCAATGAAAAAGAAATTAGTCATTGATCAATTCTATTTTCCCAAAATAATATAAAATTTTCCACTTCAATTCAGATTTTTCTCAGAGAGATGAAAAATTTAAAATATTATTCCAAATTTTTCTTAGAAGATAGAAGAGATCAAGTTCTCTTCTGAATTTTACCAAAGAACACAATTCAACTCTAATTTCTCCAGAGAAAATAAAAAGCTTCCACATCAGTTTTAAGTTTACCAAGACATAAAAAATTTAAAGTTCAGTTCTAAATTTTTCCTTAGAAGATAGGAATAGTTATACTATGATAGTGATTATTTTCTATGAAGATAAAAAGTTTCACTTTTATTCTAAATTTTCTTAAATTCAGTTCCGACTTTTCGCATAGAGATGAAAAATTTAAAGTTCTGTTCCAAATTTTTCATAGAATATTGGAAAAGTTATACTTTGATCGTGAATATTCAAGTTCTCTTATGAATTTTACCAAAGAACACAATTCAATTCTAATTTCTCCAGAGAAAATAAAAAGCTGCCACTTCAGTTTTAAGTTCGCCACGACATAAAAAATTTAAAGTTCAGTTCTAAATTTCTACATAGAAGATAGGAAAAGTTATACTATGATTGTGAATATTTTCCCGGAAGATAAAAAGTTATACTTCAATTTAAAATTTTCTCAAAGAAGTGAAGAAAAGTTCAACTTCGATTCTGAATTTTTTCAATGAAAATGAAATAAGTTATTGATCATTTCTATTTTCCCAAAATAATATAAAAATTTTCCACTTCAGATTAGATTTTTCTCAAACAGATGAAAAAATTTAAAATACTGTTCCAAATTTTTCATAGAAGATAGAAAAGTTCTTGTTCTCTTCTGAATTTTATCAAAGAACATAATTCATTTCTAATTTCTCCAGAGAAAATAAAAAGTTTCCATATTACTTTTAAGTTTACCAAGACATAAAAATTTAAAGTTCAATTCTAAATTTTTCCATAGAAGATAGGAAAATTTATACTATGATTGTGATTATTTTCCATGAAGATAAAAAGTTTCACTTTAATTCTAAATTTTCTAAAATTCAATTCCTACCTTTCTCAAAGAGATGAAAAAATTAAAGTTCTATTCCAAATATTTTCCCGGAAGAAGAAAAGTTCAACTTTGATTCTGAATTTTCTCAATGAAAATGAAAAAGTTATTGATCAAATCTTTTTTCCCATAATATAAAAATTTCCACTTCAGTTCAGATTTTTTTCTCAAAGAGATGAAGAAATTTAAAGTTCTGTTCCAAATTTTTCATAGAAGATAGGAAAAGTTATACTTTGATCGTGAATATTCGAGTTCTATTCTGAATTTTACCAAAGAACACAATTCAATTCTTTATTTCACAAAGACATAAAGAAATTTAAAGTTCAATTCTAATTTTTCGGTGGAAGATAGAAAAAGTAATACCATACGTGTGAATATTTTCCCGGAAGATAAAAAGTTCTAGTTCAATTTAAAATTTTCTCAACGAAGTGAAGAAGAATTCAAGTTCTCTTCTGAATTTTACCAAAGAACACAATTCATTTCTAATTTCACCAGAGGAAATAAAAATATTCCACTTCAGTTCCTTATTTCACAAAGACATAAAGAAATTTAAAGTTCAATTCTAAATTTTTCGGTGGAAGATAGAAAAAGTATTACCATACTTGTGAATATTTTCATGGAAGATAAAAAGTTCTAGTTCAATTTAAAATTTTCTCAACGAAGTGAAGGAAAGTTCAAGTTCACTTCTGAATTTTCTCAATGAAAAAGAAATTAGTCATTGATCATTTCTTTTTTCCCCAAATAATATAAAAATTTTCCACTTTAGTTCAGATCTGGCTCGAAGAGATGAAAAATTTAAAATACTGTTCCAAATTTTTCACTGAAGATAAAAAAGTTCAAGTTCTCTTCGGAACTTTACCAAAGAACACAATTCAATTCTAATTTCTCCAGAGAAAATAAAAATCTTCCACTTCAGTTCTTTATTTCACAAAGACAAAGAAATTTAAAGTTCAATTCTAAATTTTTCGGTGGAAGATAGAAAAAGTAATACCTTACTTGTGAATATTTTCCTGGAAGATAAAAAGTTCTAGTTCAATTTAAAATTTTCTCAACGAAGTGAAGAAAAGTTCAAGTTCCCTCCTGAAGTTTACCAAAGAACACAATTCAATTCGAATTTCTCCAGAGAAAAAAAAAATCTTCCACTTCAGTTATTTATTTCACAGACACAAAGAAATTTAAAGTTCAATTCTAATTTTTCGATGGAAGATAGAAAAGTAATATCATACTTGTGACTATTTTCATGGAAGATAAAAAGTTCTAGTTCAATTTAAAATTTTCTCAACGAAGTCAAGGAAAGTTCAAGTTCTCTTCTGAACTTTACCAGTGAACACACTTCAATTCTAATTTATCCAGAGAAAACAAAAATCTTCCACTTCAGTTCTTTATTTCACCAAGACATAAAGAAATTTAAAGTTCAATTCTAATTTTTCGGTGGAAGATCGAAAAAGTAATACCATACTTGTGAATATTTTCACGGAAGATAAAAAGTTCTAGTTGAATTTAAAATTTTCTCAACGAAGTCAAGGAAAGTTCAAGTTCTCTTCTGAACTTTACTAGTGAACACACTTCAATTCTTATTTCTCCAGAGAAAACAAAAATCTTCCACTTCAGTTCTTTATTTCACAAAGACATAAAGAAATTTAAAGTTCAAATCTAAACTTTTCGGTGGGAGATAGAAAAATTAATACCATACTTGTGAGACTAAAAATGAAGATATTTATGCAGAGTTTCAACTAGCTATGGCTAAGTTTGCTAAAGACAAGCTATTTTCGTGCAAAAACACACAAAATCAGAAAAAATTTTCAGTTTTCCTTTATTACCTAAACAATTATGATATATATGTAGATATTTATGCAGAGTTTCAACTATCTACGGCTAAGTTTGCTAAAGACAAGCTATTTTCTTGCGAAAACACACAAAATCAGAAAAAATTTTAATTGTTCCTTTAGAACCTATGCAATTAGGCTTAAATGAAGATATTTATACATGATTTAAACAATTTATGGCTTAGGTTGGTAAAGACAAGCTATTCTTTTGCGAAAATACACAAAATCAGAAAAAAGGTTCAATGTACTTTTCGTACCTACGTAATTAGGCTAAAAATGAAGATATTTATGCAGATTTTCAATTAGCTATGGCTCAGTTTACTAAAGACAAGCTATTTTCTTGCGAAAACACACAAAATCAGAAAAAATGTTCAATGTTCCTTTAGTACCTAGGCAAGTATGCTGAAATGAAGATATTTATGCACAGTTTCAACTAGCTATGGCTAAGTTTGCTAAAGACAAGCTATTTTCTTGCGAAAACACAAACAAAATCAGAAAAAATGTTCAATGTTCCTTTAGTACCTATGCAATTAGACTAAAAATGAAGATATTTATGCAGAGTTTCAACTAGCTATGGCTAAGTTTGCTAAAGACAAGATATTTTCGTGCGAAAACACACAAAATCAGAAAAAATGTTCAATGTTCCTTTAGTACCTACGCAATTAGGCTTAAATGAAGATATTTATGCAGAGTTTCAACTAGCTATGGCTAAGTTTGCTAAAGACAAGCTATTTTCTTGCGAAAACACACAAAATCAGAAAAAATATTGTTAGGTTAGGTTGCGTACGTAGGCTAACCTAGCCTAACCTAACTTAACCTAACCTAACTTAATCTAACCTAACCTAACTTAATCCAACCTAACCTAACCTATATGCGCGTGTACGTAGGCTAACCTAACCTAATCTAACTTAACCTAACCTAACAATATTTTTTCTGATTTTGTGTGTTTTCGCAAGAAAATAGCTTGTCTTTAGCAAACTTAGCCATAGCTAGTTGAAACAGTCCATAAATATATTCATTTTTAGTACAATTGCGGTTTAACTAAGGGAACATATAACATTTTTTCTGATTTTGACTGTTATTAAAAGAAAATAGTTTTCATTCAGCCTACTTGTTAACTGCTAATGTAAAATGTATCTAAATCTTATCAGTTTATACCTAAACTCGTGGGGCCAAATGGTACAGATAACATTTTTCACGCGGTTTTGTGTTTTTTCGACATAAAATGTATTGTCTTTATTAAACTTTGCCATAGCTAGTTGAAACTCTGCATAAATATCTTCATTTTTAGCCTAATTGCGTAGGTAATAAAGGAAAATTGAACATTTTTTCTTATTTTTTATGTTTTCGCCAGAAAATAGCTTGTCTTTAGCAAAATTAGCCATAGCTAGTTGAAACTATGCATAAATATCTTCATTTCAGACTAATTGCATAGGTACTAAAGGAACACTTAACATTTTACTTCTGAGTTTGTGTATTTTCGCAAGAAAATAGCTTGTCCTTAGCAAACTTAGCCATAGCTAGTTAAAACTCTGCATAAATATCTTCATTTAAGCCTAATTGTGTAGGTACTAAAGGAACATTGAACATTTTTTCTGATTTTGTGTGTCTTCGCAAGAAAATAGCTTGTCTTTAGCAAACTTAACCATAGCTAGTTGAAACTCTGCATAAATATCTTCATTTAAGCCTAATTGCGTAGGTACTAAAGGTACATTGAAAATTTTTTTTCATTTTGTTTGTGTTTTCGCAAGAAAATAGCTTGTCTTTAGCAAACTTAGCCATAGATAGTTGAAACTCTGCATAAATATCTTCATTTCAGTCTAATTCCGTAGGTACTAAAGGAACATTGAACATTTTTTCTGAGTTTGTGTTTTTTTGCAAGAAAATAGCTTGTCTTTAGCAAATTTAGCCATAGCTAGTTGAAACTCTGCATAGATATCTTCATTTTTAGTCTAAGTACGTAGGTACTAGAGGAACATTGAACATTTTACTTCTGATTTTGTGTGTTTTTGCAAGAAATAGCTTGTCTTTAGCAAACTTAGCCATAGCTAGTTAAAACTCTGCATAAATATCTTCATTTAGGCCTAATTGCGTAGGTACTAAAGGAACATTGAACATTTTTTCTGATTTTGTGTGTTTTCGCACGAAAATATCTTGTCTTTAGCAAACTTAGCCATAGCTAGTTGAAACTCTGAATAAATATCTTCATTTTTAGTCTAATTGCTTAGGTACTAAATGAACACTGAACATTTTTTCTGATTTTGTTTGTGTTTTCGCAAGAAAATAGCTTGTCTTTAGCAAACTTAGCCATAGCTAGTTGAAACTGTGCATAAATATCTTCATTTCAGCCTAATTGCTTAGGTAATAAAGGAACATTGAAAAATTTATCTGATTTTGTGTGTTTTCGCACGAAAATAGCTTGTCTTTAGCAAACTTAGCCATAGCTAGTTGAAACTCTGCATAAATATCTTCATTTTTAGTCTAATTGCATAGGTACTAAAGGAACATTTAACATTTTTTCTGATTTTGTTTGTTTTTGCAAGAAAATAGCTTGTCTTTAGCAAACTTAGCCATAGCTAGCTGAAACTCTGCATAAATATCTTCATTTCAGCCTAATTGCGTAGGTACTAAAGGAACATTGAACATTTTTTCTTATTTTGTGTGTTTTTGCAAGAAAATAGCTTGTCTTTAGCAAACTTAGCCATAGCTAGTTGAAACAGTGCATAAATATCTTCATTTTTAGCCTAATTGTGTATGTACTAAAGGAACACTGAACATTTTACTTCTGATTTTGTGTGTTTTTGCAAGAAAATAGCTTGTCTTTAGCAAACTTAGTTAAAAGTTAAATTGTTTTTAGCAAGCTAGTTAAAACTCTGCATAAATATCTTCATTTTTAGTCTCACAAGTATGGTATTAATTTTTCTATCTCCCACCGAAAAATTTAGATTTGAACTTTAAATTTCTTTATGTCTTTGTGAAATAAAGAACTGAAGTGGAAGATTTTTGTTTTCTCTGGAGAAATTAGAATTGAAGTGTGTTCATTGGTAAAGTTTGGAAGAGAACTTGAACTTTCCTTGACTTCGTTGAGAAAATTTTATATTGAACTAGAACTTTTTATCTTCCGTGAAAATATTCACAAGTATGGTATTACTTTTTCTATCTTCCACCGAAAAATTAGAATTGAACTTTAAATTTTTTTATGTCTCTGTGAAATAAAGAACTGAAGTGGAAGATTTTTGTTTTCTCTGGAGAAATTAGAATTGAAGTGTGTTCTTTGGTAAAGTTCAGAAGAGAACTTGAACTTCCTTGACTTCGTTGAAAAATTTTTAAATTGAACTAGAACGTTTTATCTTCCTTGAAAATATTCACAAGTATGGTATTGATTTTTCTATCTTCCACCGAAAAATTAGAATTGAACTTTACATTTCTTTATGTCTTTGTGAAATAAAGAACTGAAGTGGAAGATTTTTGTTTTTTCTGGAGAAATTAGAATTTAAGTGTGTTCTTTGGTACAGTTCAGAAGATAACTTGAACTATTCTTTACTTCGTTGAGAAAATTTTAAATTGAACTAGAACTTTTTATCTTCCGGGAAAATATTCACAAGTATGGTATTACTTTTTTTATCTTCCACCGAAAAATTTAGAATTGAACTTTAAATTTCTTTGTCTCTGTGGAATAAAGAACTGAAGTGGAATATTTTTTTTTTCTCTTGTGAAATTAGAATTGAAGTGTGTTCTTTGGTAAAATTCAGAAGAGACCATGAACTTTTTTATCTTCAGTGAAAAATTTGGAACAGTATTTTAAATTTTTCATCTCTTCGAGCCAGATCTGAACTAAAGTGGAAAATCTTTATATTATTTGGGGAAAAAAGAAATGATCAATGACTAATTTCTTTTTCATTGAGAAAATTCAGAAGTGAACTTGAACTTTCCTTCACTTCGTTGAGAAAATTTTAAATTGAACTAGAACTTTTTATCTTCCATGAAAATATTCACAAGTATGGTATTACTTTTTCTATCTTCCACCGAAAAATTTAGAATTGAACTTTAAATTTCTTTATGTCTTTGTGAAATAAGGAACTGAAGTGGAATATTTTTATTTTCTCTGGTGAAATTGGAAATGAATTGTGTTCTTTGGTAAAATTCAGAAGAGAACTTGAATTCTTCTTCACTTCGTTGAGAAAATTTTAAACTGAACTAGAACTTTTTATCTTCCGGGAAAATATTCACACGTATGGTATTATTTTTTCTATCTTCCACCGAAAAATTAGAATTGAACTTTAAATTTCTTTATGTCTTTGTGAAATAAAGAATTGAATTGTGTTCTTTGGTAAAATTCAGAATAGAACTCGAACATTCACGATCAAAGTATAACTTTTCCTATCTTCTATGAAAAATTTGGAATAGAACTTTAAATTTCTTCATCTCTTTGAGAAAAAAATTTGAACTGAAGTGGAAATTTTTATATTATTTTGGGAAAAAAGATTTGATCACTAACTTTTTCATTTTCATTGAGAAAATTCAGAATCGAAGTTGAACTTTTCTTCTTCTGGGGAAATATTTGGAATAGAACTTTAATTTTTTTCATCTCTTTGAGAAAGGTCGGAATTGAATTTAAGAAAATTTAGAATTAAAGTGAAACTTTTTATCTTCATGGAAAATAATCACAATCATAGTATAAATTTTCCTATCTTCTATGGAAAAATTTAGAATTGAAATTTAAATTTTAATGTCTTGGTAAACTTAAAAGTGATATGGAAACTTTTTATTTTCTCTGGAGAAATTAGAAATGAATTATGTTCTTTGATAAAATTCAGAAGAGAACAAGAACTTTTCTATCTTCTATGAAAAATTTGGAACAGTTTTGTAAATTTTTTCATCTGTTTGAGAAAAATCTGAACTGAAGTGGAAAATTTTTATATTATTTTGGGAAAATAGAAATGATCAATAACTTATTTCATTTTCATTGAGAAAATTCAGAATCGAAGTTGAACTTTTCTTCACTTCTTTGAGAAAATTTTAAATTGAACTATAACTTTTTATCTTCCGGGAAAATATTCACAATCATAGTATAACTTTTCCTATCTTCTATGTAGAAATTTAGAACTGAACTTTAAATTTTTTATGTCGTGGCGAACTTAAAACTGAAGTGGCAGCTTTTTATTTTCTCTGGAGAAATTAGAATTGAATTGTGTTCTTTGGTAAAATTCAGAAGAGAACTTGAATATTCACGATCAAAGTATAACTTTTCCAATATTCTATGAAAAATTTGGAACAGAACTTTAAATTTTTCCATCTCTATGCGAAAAGTCGGAACTGAATTTAAGAAAATTAGAATTAAAGTGAAACTTTTTATCTTCATAGAAAATAATCACTATCATAGTATAACTTTTCCTATCTTCTAAGGAAAAATTTAGAACTGAACTTTAAATTTTTTATGTCTTGGTAAACTTAAAACTGATGTGGAAGCTTTTCATTTTCTCTTGAGAAATTAGAATTGAATTGTGTTATTTGGTAAAATTCAGAAGAGAACTTTATCTTTTCTATCTTATAATAAAAATTTGGAATAATATTTTAAAATTTTAATCTCTTTGCGAAAAATCTGAACTGAAGTGGAAAATTTTATATTATTTTGGGAAAATATAAATGATCAATGTCTAATTTCTTTTTCATTGAGAAAATTCAGAATCGAAGTTGAACTTTTCTTCTTCCGGGAAAATATTTGGAACAGAACTTTAAATTTTTTCATCTCTTTGAGAATGGTCAGAACTGAATTTAAGAAAATTTAGAATTAAAGTGAAACTTTCTATCTTCATAGAAAATAATCACAATCATAGTATAACTTTTCCTATCTTCTACGGAAAAATTTAGAAGTGAACTTTAAATTTTTATGTCTTGGGACTTTTCTTGTTCCGGGAAAATATTTGGAATAGAACTTTAAATTTGACTCTTTTAGAAAGGTCGGAACGTAAAAACTTAAAAAATACCATGTTAAAAAATTCAAGAAAGTCTTTACAAATTGGGGGGGGGGACTCTTTGAGGTTGGAAAATAGGTTTAGGAATGACATTATGAATGGAACTTGTTCAGAAAAGATATAATAAAGCCATAAAAAAGTATTAAAAAAATGGAGAGGGGACTCTTTGGGGGCCCGGGGAGGGTGTTTGGGGGACCCTTGGGGGAGGGTGTCCCTTCTGTGTCTCAGTGCACAAAAAATATTAAAAAATGGGGAGGGGAGGAGGAGGGGAGGGGGAGGGGAGGGGAGGGAGGGGGGGAGGTGGCGGTGAGGATTGGGGAGGAGAGGGAGAGGGGGGAGGGGGCCTTTGGGAGCCTGGGGGACCTTTGGGGGCCGGTGGAGGGCCTTCGGGGGTCCTGGAGGCCGGTTGAGAGCCTGGGGGACATTTGGTGACCGGGTGAAGGCCTTTGGGACCCCGGTGGTCTTTTGGGAGCTCAATGTGTCTTTGGGGGGCCCGGGGTGGGTCTTTGAGGGTCTGGGGGCCGGGTGGGAGCCCTGGGAACCTTTGGGGACCGGGGGGTTCCTTCTGGATTGGGGTATGGGGATTGGAACCCTTTGGATCGGGGTAGGGCGATCGGGGCCCTTTGGGGTTGGGTAGAGGACCTCACGACATTGTTCAAATAGAACTTGTTTACTATAACGACCACACTCAAAACCTCTTCTAAAACCCTTTCTAAAATCATCTTTTAAAACATCTCTAGCTGTTTCGCCGAAATAATTCCATAACCTGTCTAAAACAGTTTCGCCAAAATTATCCCTAAACGTAATTTATGCGTGTTCCTTTTGTTTGGCATCTCTGCGCTAATGCATTTCAAATTACAAAAGAAACTCTTTCCCGCGCTAAAACAATTCATCGCTAAGATGTTTCTTGGAGAATTGTTTCCATGGCCTTTGGCTATTAATATTCTTTGGAGTTCGATCAAAAGAGTTGTTTCCGAGGCAAAGACATTAATGACTTGGATCTATTCCTTGAGAATCGTTTCTATGCGAAAATTTTTAAAGTCTGACAGATGATGTCATTGGTTGATTGATCTGTCAAGAAAGGGGAATTAATTTGTTGTTTCTAAGGGGAATTATTGATTCACGATAGGTGAATTGAGGTCGACAGCACAGGTGCTCCAAATTCCGGGAAACTCATAACATCTGGCTTGAACAACAAATATTGGAAACACGCGATCTCCCGGAAACTCATAACATCTGGATTGAACAACAACAAGAAGGAAGTGACAAAGTTCCTGTTTTTCCATTCTCACTGACAAAATCCATAAGAACATCAAATAATCAACACACATAACCATCCATAAAAACAGACATAAATGTGACAAAGTCCCTGTTTTTTCATTCTCACTGAGAAAGTCCATAAAACCATCCATAAATGTGACAAAATTCCTGTTTTTCAAATTCTCACTTGGAAAAACATCAAATAAATCGAACAACACACATATCCATCCATGAAAACAACCATAAATGTGAGAAAATTCCTGTTTTTCCAAGTGAGAAAATTCCTGTTTTTTCATTCTCAGTGAGAAAACCATAAAACAACCATAATTTGATGTTGACATCCATGAAAAACATCAAATAAATTGACCAACACACATAACCATCCATGAAAACAACCATAAATGTGACAAAATTCATGTTTTTCAAATTCTCATTGACAAAAACCATAAACCACGTGGTTCTCGTGCCAATATATGGTGTTAAAAAAGTTGTAGGTGGCAGCAGGGGTGCCACATGGGACTCAATAAGGCATCTCTACTGGTACTGCTGTCAAATCTACTTTTCAATACACGTCAATTAAAAAATATTAAATCACATCAATTTATGTGGTTGAAATTCTCGTTCTCAAATTTACATGCTCATTCGACAAAATTTCCTGCTTTATGACTAATATTAGCTTTTTTAAATCTGTTGTCAGCTTGTAATTTTGAAACTTTCTTAATTACCCATCCCCCTTCAAAAAACGATTTTAGTTCTGATACTTTTGTTTTCGGTGTTATGTTAATAAATTTATCCTGAGTGATTTTTCTTCCTCAAAATCGACATATTCCATTCAAAACCAGAAATCTTCTTTTTCTAAATTTATTGGCTCGTTTACATAATCTGCTTAGCCTCTGAAAATCTAGATAGACTCTAATTTTCGGTAAAATCAAATCACCCAATGTATCTGATAATCAGATCGTATATGGGCCTATCTTGCCATTCAAATCCTTAAAGCATTTATAAGAAATTCTAGTTGGGTCAAAACTCCAAATTTTCTGCTTTTTTAAGTTCTGACGAAATAGGTGATAAAGATAACATTATTTGAATTTGTATTACAATTAAAACAAAATAAATTTGAATAGCAAGTAAAAAAAAATTAATAAGACAACGAACATGGAATGAACGACAATTATTCTTTTTTATTTTCTATTTTTACACAAATACAAATAAAAGTTTGAGCATTTTTGCTTCCCACCTGGAAGTCATTTTTTACTTTTCTCTTTTTTTCCGTTGATAGAAACTTCTAGATGTGATGCTGGAAAAAGAGGACTCTTATCAGAATACGTAGATTTTTTCTAAACATTGTCTGTCTTAATTAAAATTTGTGTGTGCGATTATATTTTAAATAAATACGTTCTGATAAGTTCTGAAACCACACTGGCTGTACATGGCGCTTGATAAAAGACAAAGAAAATAAAGGGGAAACAATAATTGCGAAATTAAAAGTGTTATTGTATTTTCATTTCGTGTTAAATACAAACAGAAAGGCATAGCAATTAATTAATGTGAAAATAAGCATTGGCTCAACTTAATCTGACAGTTGCTGAAGTTTTCTGGAGCCCCCCGCCCTCACCGTAAAAAAATTCAAGAAAATAATGCTATCTTTTTTGTTTCTGTTTTATTTGTTTTTTCTTCTTTTTTGGTCAACTTTTCTGTAAGTTATCCTACTTCCTTTTGAAAACTGATCTTAGCGCACTCTCTTCTATAGTTTCAAATTGTGTAAACTTGCGATCCATGAATCAAACTGAAAAAAGCTATTCCTTAGCAGAGTAACGATGATTGTATTTTTAGGTTAAGACACTGGAACATCGACTTGAAAATGGCAGAAAGAGCACGAAAAACGCCAAACACAAAACCAAAGCTTTGCCGCTTCGGGATAATCGCAAAACCAAATCGGGAAGATATATAAAAAAGCCAAAGCTTTTAGACCTATAATTATATTTGAAAGATGTGTTAAAAGTGTATGTAAAGTGTATTGAAATTTATCTATTAGTGACTTAAAACGATGTGTTGAAAGTGGCAAAACGCAAAGCAAATTGCATTACAAATTTTGAACGAAAACAAGTTGTATTGAAATTTCGTTAGTATCTGATTTGGTAAATTGTAGGCAATGAGTTGTCTCAAAAAAGAAATGCCATCTACGAAATTGGTAATTAATTTCAAACTAATTGGTTCAAGTAACGGTATATAGACTAAGACAATGTTAATTAACTTAAATACATTCTGAAGGTAGTGCAATTCCCATAAAATATTCCTATGCACTGGAATTAATGGCGTAAATTAAATAGAGCTGTAAGATACATTTTATGATTCCACTAATAACTCGAGTTAAGCAAATATATTAATTTAAACATTAAAGCACGTTTATTTATAATTCTAGTGTCTGAAAAACAGAAGCTAAATTATCAAACCTAACAAAATACAAGGTAAAAGTATGGTAATCATTTCAAATAAATACAGCAAAAAGGTAATAGATCATCTCAAAAATCAACAATTGTCAGTGACAACTCTGATTTGCTAAGCTGTTGACTATCAGTAGTTTTCAACAAAGAAATGTAACCTAAGCCGGTATTAGTTCAGTTAAGTGAATAGGGTAATTTACAAATAAAAGCAGAATATATCTTGAGATTGGACCTCATTCCCTTTAATAGCTCCTTTAAGCCATTTCAACTTTTAACTGCTTTAAGTCATTTCCCTTTAAGTCATTTCAAACATCAACATCTAGGACTTGCTACAATTTTGATTATGAGTACACTCTAACAAGAAGATATAACCTAAGAAAGTGTAAAGTTAAGTAAATAAGTGAAATTACATGTGAGAACATAATATGTCTTAAGAGTGCAATCAATGGTTTACAATAACTCTGATTTTCTAAAATTGACTCTGATTAGTTTCAAACAAAGATACATAACTTAAGAAAGTATTAATCAAATCAAGTAAATCCAATATAGCAGATATATTTGCAGAACATAGGTTGCGATTCAGTGTTCTTATTCATTCTAGTAGAACTTACAAACAATTTAAAGTTTTCATCAGCAACTCCCGAGCTGCTAAAATTTTGACTATCAGAAATGTAAACTGAGAAAGACAAGTATAGTAAGTTACGTATGAGAACAGAACATACCTTTTGAGTACACCTCATTTTCTATGGATAACTTTTTCTTGCAAAAATTTTATTTGTGACTACTCTGAAGTAGAGAGGGGGGTGCCAGTCCCACGGGGACTCCTTATATGGGCATAGAACCACGTGGTTTATGGTTTTTGTCAGTGAGAATTTGAAAAACAGGAACTTTCTCACATTTTTGTATGGTTTTTGTCTGTGGGAATTTGAAAAACAGGAATTTTGTCACATTTATGGATGTTTTTATGGTTTTTGTCAGTGAGAATTTGAAAAAACAGGAACTTTCTCACATTTTTGCCTGTTTTTATGGACTTTGTCAGTGAGAATTTGAAAAAACAGGAACTTTCTCACATTTTTGTATGTTTTTATGGATTTTGTCAGTGAGAATTTGAAAAACAGGAACTTTCTCACATTTATGTCTGTTTTATGGATTTTGTCAGTGAGAATGGAAAAACAGGAACTTTCTCACTTTCATGGATTATTGAGTCATTAATCAAATTGTTTCCGAGCAAAGTTAATTAATGTCTGACAGATGACGTTAAGTTAATTAATGTCTTTGATGTATTCCCAGAGAGAACGTTTTCGGGGCAAAGTTTAGATCGCACGTGACAGATGATGTCATGATTGATTGATTGACAAGAAAGGGGAATTAATTTGTTGTTTCTAAAGAGAATCGTTCCCGAGCGAATGTTTTGATCTTAGCGCGCGAAAAGGTTTCTTTGTAATTTCAAATGTGAAAGCACAGGGATGCCAAAACAAAAGGAACACCCTGAAATTACGTTTAGGGATTATTTGGGCGAAACTGTTTTAGCCATTATAGGGAATTATTTCGGCGAAACAGTTAGAAACATTTTAAAAGATGATTTTAGAAAAGGTTTTAGAAGAGAATTTAAGGGTAAAACTCTGTGGTCCTTATAATACACAAGTTGTATTTTAATAGTGTCGTGAGGTCCTCTACCCCAAGCCCAAAGGGTTCCCGATCCCCCTACCCCAACCCCAAAGGGTTCCAATCCCCCTACCCCAACCCCGAAGGAAGCCCCCGGTCCTCAAGGGTCCCCCCAAGCTCCCAACGGGCCCCTGAACCCCCAAAGGCCCTCCCCCGGTCCCCAAAGGTCCACCGGGCTCCCAAAGGACCAATCGGCGCTCAAGGGCCCCCCAGACCCCCAAAGGCCCTTTCCGGACCCCCCACGGCCCGCCCCCGGGCCACAAAGGTCCCCCAGGCTCCCAAAGGGCCCCCGGACCCCCAAAGGCCCTCCCCTGGTCCCCAAAGGTCCACCGGGCTCCCAAAGGACCATTCGGGCCTCAAGGGCCCCCCAGACCCCCAAAGGCACTCACCGGGCCCCCAAAGGCCCTCCCCCGGTCCTCAAAGGCCCCCCCGGCTCCCAAAGGGCCCCCGGACCCCCAAAGGCCCTCCCCCGGTCCCCAAAGGTCCACCGGGCTCCCAAAGGACCATTCGGGCCTCAAGGGCCCCCAGACCCCCAAAGGCCCTCACCGGGCCCCCAAAGGCCCTCCCCCGGTCTCCAAAGGTCCCCCGGGCTCCCAAAGGACCACCGGTACCCCTTCCCTCCATCTTTTAAAATAATTTGAATTTTTTAACATGGTGTTTTCTTTAAACTTTTTTACGTATCTTAAAATGACATGAAATATACTTACGGCTCTACCAATCGTACTCTGTGCTTGTTCATAGACACGACGTGGCTTTCCCACTGGTACTCAATGGCAGGTTATCGACACTACCTAGTTTATTGCATGCATTAAATCAGTATTTTTTACGCAGTGGAAGGATAAACACACAACTCATATCTGTAAAAAAGTGAAGATGAATTATTCGACAAAAGTATGTACACATGAAAAAATCATCGTCGTATTGAATGCAGACAAGGAGAAATACCTGAACTATGAAACGAGTGCAAGTGGTAACACTATTGGAAATGTATGCATGCGTTGTCATGACAGCGAGAAGTTATTTTTCTTTGGAGTACCCAAGAATTTCAATCGTGTAAACGGTGGATATGCAAGAGTAACATTACCAGAGAAATTAGTGCTCAAAGAGAATGCAAACTTAAAAATAATTGTCGATGATCGGGGACAACTCCTTGCTACGGCTTCTGGTAACACATTACCTGTTGATAAATCCTATCATCATCTTTCTGGTATTAGTATTTTAAAGAGAACAAGAAGAAGACAAGCATACTCCTGCACCAACATCATAAATCATATCTTGTCAATGTGTCAAAACTGCTATCTATGTAAAAATAATGTGACAATAGACAGTAAAATCGTAGGCAGAATAAAAAGGACATTAGCAGAAAATATCATCAATGAATATAAAGATGAACTGACGGAAAGTGAAGTGCAAGTGTACTAATAATGCATAATAATGTATTTAACGTATTTTTATATTAATATTCTACATGTCATTATTTCATTAAAAATATCTTATGCATTATTTTGTTAAGTGTTCATTATTTTTAGGGTATGCTAGAACGTGAAACGTTCAGGAATATCTATTAAAAAGGTCAGAGATGTAAGAAAAAGAATTTTTAGAGATACAGATACTACTAGCAGGGTCAATTTTTCATAGAAGATAGAAAAGTTCATGATCTCTTCTGAATTTTACCAAACAACACAATTAAATTCTAATTTCTCCAGAGAAAACAAAATCTTCCACTACAGTTCTTTATTTCACAAAGACATAAATAAATTTAAAGTTCAATTCTAAATTTTTCGGTGGAAGATAGAAAAAGTAATGCCATACTTGTAAATATTTTCCAGGAAGATAAAAAGTTCTAGTTCAATTTAAATTTTCTCAACGAAGTGAAGAAAAGTTCAAGTTCTCTACTGAATTTTACCAAGGAACACAATACTAGTACTAACAACTTATACGGAGTTCTGAAAGTGGAAGTTTATTAAATTATTAAGAAGGCTATTATTTCTTTGAAATATGCATTTACACAACAATTTCCATGTTTTTGATTTTATATTAACGTAGAATTTAAACATAGCTTCAATTAACTATTTTTCACAATCACACTACAAGATTGCATTTTATTGAACCAGAGAATTGTATGGTCATATGATTTTATTGTAAAAGCCACTATACTTTATAAAATTCCCTTTTTCATGTTTCGTCTCCTTAACAATACCTGAAAGTTTCAAATTAATATACCAAATCATACTTGACTTCGGGCTTCATTACGGAGTTCTGAAAGTAAAAGTAAATCTTTAGTGAGAAATAATAATAAAATTTAAACTGACATTAAGATCAGCAGCTTGCATGATAGGTTCGGACATCGCTTGATGGGGGGTTGAGGCTTTTTGTGCCATTTACATGGATGGGTATGGATTTTCTTGATTGGGGGTCATGATAGGGCCAGAATATTTGATGACTATTCCTCTTGAAGGGCTGATGACCTCACTGTCTTGTATTCGGAGCATAGATTGGTTAGCATATCTAAGTAAATCTTTAGTGAGAAATAATAATAAAATTTAATCTTACATTAAGATCAGCAGTTTGCATGATAGGTTCGGACATCGCTTGACGGGGGGTTGAGGCTTGTTGTGGCATTGACATGGAAGGGTAGGGATTTTCTTGATTGGTGGTCATGATAGGGCCAGAATATTTGATGACTGTTCCTCTTGAAGGGCCGGCGACTTCACCGTCTTGTTTGCGGAGCATAGATGGGTTAGCATATCTCCTCTGAAAGTAAAAGTTTATTAAATTATTAAGAAGGCTATTATTTCTTTGAAATATGCATTTACACAACAATTTCCATGTTTTTGATTTTATATTAATGAAGAATTTAAACATAGCTCCAATTAGCTATTTTTCACAATCAAACTATGATATTACATTTCGCTGAACCAGAGAATTAGGTTTAGACTTTTCTTAAAAGCCTAAACAAAAACTGAAATTGTAAAACAGCAAAATTTCGGTAACATGAGTTAATTTATAAGGTTTAGAATTTTATCAAAAGCCTAAATGGTAAACCAAAATTATGCAAAAAAAAAAAAAAATGTCACTAGCGTCATTAAATTAGTTACCATTAACTCAGGAGCTATTCAAACGGAATCACTTTCGTGAATAGTATACATTTTGTCCCCATTCCAGATCGATCATTCAACCTCTCTCTAACTTCAGGGGTCTTATCCCGCCACCAAACACCAATTGTGGCAACTTCTACTGCAGCAAGCAATAGTTAGAACCCAAGCTCTAAAATTGGTCTCAATCAGAAACCCTTATTGCTGTCTAAATTCACCAAGTGTAAAGATTTTCAAACAGAGGTCTTTATTCTACAAAGTTCAGGGAAGGTCTGACAATTTCATACGAGCAAAAATTCATTCAATACGAAACTAGCCTATATTTAATCAAAGATGAACAGAAATAATAACTAATAATTGTTCAAACGTAAACTTATGTCCAATGACATACTAGTTAGTGTCAAAAAACTTTTTCCCACAAGAGGACACTTTTCAACTAAAAGTAAAGAGCTACCAGACTAAATCAAAGATATGATGAAATAATAACGAATAATTGTTGAAACTTAAATTTTCTGTAAAGTTATGTTTAGCGATAAACTTATTAGAGTGACAAAAACTC